>NW_005354425.1:788983-795443 GCF_000412655.1 Myotis brandtii | reverse complement strand
AAGTTAAAAGAGCCATCAGGCAGCTGGTTCCACAACCATCAAATCTCACAGAATTGGACAGTGCTGTTCATCAGGCATGGTGTCAGATTCCTCGCATCACCTTTCAACATCTGGTGGAGTCAATGCCAAGAAGAATTGCCACAGTATTGAAGGCAAAAGGTGGCCCAATGAAGTATTGATGAGGTGGTCATAATAAGCTGTATGGTCATAATAATCTGGCCACTCAGTGTAGATACAAGGGCAATTATCAGTCTCTGCTACACACAGAAGCAGTTTCACCTGGGATATTTACCTTGCTACTTTGCAAACCTGCACATTGATGTCAATTCCACAGGAATAAGATGAACTCATTTTGTTTCTCTTTTGCAGATTAATCCAAATGGTCCAGCCTGGTGCTGGTGGATATTGGCAGTTCTGCCGCTCGAAAGCCGTGCTCAGCTTCCGTTCCTAGCAATGAGGTCCTTGAAGGATAGACTGAATGGTATTCGGCGCATTCTCGCCTTTATAGCACGAAACCAAAACTAGTGAGAGTGAAATGATGAAAAGGAAATTTCACCCTCTCTACTGCCTAGGGGAGTCATCTTGTAAATATATCAAATTGCAATAACATCTTAACTGAAGGAAGTATCAAATAGAGGCACTACCTTGCTGTTGATTATAGAGAGAAATTCAGTTGAAAGACCAAAGAATGTGACCTGTTAGAAACTTCCTGTGTTGAGATACTACTTGACATGCTGCACAACTATAGCCACAGCAGAGGTGTTCAAGAGCCCAGAAAAAAATTGCTTTTGACATAAAATTTTCTGAAAGTTTAAAGTGGTTTTGCTTTAATTCTCTTTCTTTCATCAGTGAATGACTGTGTGATTGAAATGTGAAGCAAAGATAGTAATAATCTTGCTGCATTATTTCACTGACTTGAGGTCCTATTCCAAATAGTTCAGGTTTTATAAAGCATTGTATAAAATAATATTTATACTCCTTTCTGTTTTAATAATTTATTTTTTGCACTACTGTATCCTTTTTTTCTACATGTATGTTTGTAACTATTTAAGTGTGCATTACTGAATTCACTTGCTTTATTTATTGATGTAGTTAACCATGTAACTAGAAGGAAGTAACAATACTAGAAATGTGCCATTTTTGCTTTAACCATTTTTTACTAGGTTTGATCCCAGTTCTTGAACTATTTTTGTATCTCTCTAATTGGATGCTTAAAGGAACAATATAAAATACTTAAGGGATTTGCCATAGATTGTAGAATAAGCCAGGATAAAGTAAAACCATCCATTTTCTATGTGTTACACAGAGCAAGGCTTAAGGAATTATTTTTCTAGAATGAAGCAATGAATCAGAAGAGTGTCCTTTATTGCAGGCTATTATAGGCATTTATCTGGGCAATCTAATTCTGTGTTTCTTATCTCTCCCCAGTTCAGTTAGGAATGGGCTTTTTAGACAAGATAATATTTAACCCTTCTGAGGGAATGGTTTTCAGTTAGGAATGTCACAGTGAGGCCAACTAGCCTCCATACCCTGCCTCTTTTCAGGGTTCTGAGGGTCACAGCCTGGCCAGCATGTGTGGAAATACTTGATGAAGGACTGTCCATTATGAAAAGTGCAAAGAAGCTGGTAGAAAAGGTAAAATGCTTAAAAAACAACCTAAACTATCATTTTGGTGTTTATAATCTTTTTAAAGGAACCAAAAAGTTAATTCATGATTTTATCTAACAATTGCCTTTCCTCCTAGTTGCATTGGGCCAAATGGTGGGTAAGGAGATAAGAGTGAGCCCTGGTTTAGCTTGCTTTAGAGTTAGTGTGGTTCCTTTAGTGCCAGGCCAACCTGAAAAATGGCATATGTATGGGAGTGTTATAATGACAAGAGTGAAAAGATTAGGGCAGGGAAGAAGTGAATCATGCCATTTGTGCATTTAAGAAAATGACCATCCCCCTCCTCACCGTGATTCAGAACTGCAGCAGTGCGTTGTTTATTTGAAGCCCGTCCACTCTTTTAAGGTGAGAGGTTAATGCCTCAAGTAATCCCTCTGACTTCTTGCATCATCACCTGTGGCCAGAAACAGAAAAGGCAGAATGAGATAATCTTCACTTTCTTAATGGATGCTGTGTTGTCAGAGCATCATGTTACCAGGTTTGATGTTTGGAGCCAGACTGGGCTGATGAAGAATGGAAGGACAGGCATGGTTACTGCCCAAGCAAAAGCTACCAGACTCCAGGAGCATTATATTACAGACTACCCCTCCAACTTGGTACACACCATGTGGTCATAACACAGTCCTAGTATAACAGTTTCCTATTATCTAGTGTAAATGTACCCCACCCCCCAAAAAAGGGTCATAAGCATCTCCACTTGCTAGATGTGTTACTTTTGTGATTTCACTTTTTTTCCTGAGCCCCCGTTTCCTCATCTGGCAAATAGTAATGATAAATACCACATATAGGGTTGTTATGAACATCAAATGAGGTAATATATGTAAACCAATTAGCAGGATGCCTAGCATATAGGAGACACTCAACAAATAATAGATATGATTAGATTATTCATTGTTACGGAATTTCATCAGGGCCCCATATTTGCATAAAATGCTACCTTTACACACAATACCCATCTCTAGCCCCTTTAAACTCAGTTGCACCACTGAGTATTGAACCATAATCTGATGCTTTACAGATAGTTCCTTTTGGAGTCAAGTCTGTTTTGGAAAGTGAGAAGACTAGGAAACAAATAAGGCTCAGGGATAAAGGAGAATTCTGAGTCGGCACATTTTTTTTATTTCAATGGAGCTAAAAGGTAGTATTGTTTGGAGGTCTAAAATTTCTAATTAAATGGAAGCCTTAAGTTTTAGTTCCATTAGAATAACCAACTCATCACTCCCTGCTCTCCAAAATGTATTTAAAATCTTGGCCATGCCAGGATGAGTGAATTTTACAATCTATGACTTTTGTGCTTAGTTCATGGTATTTCTTTTTTTCTTTAAATATATTTTATTGATTTTTTACAGAGAGGAAGGGAGAGGGATAGAGAGCCAGAAACATTGATGAGAGAGAAACATCGATTAGCTGCCTCTTGCACACCTCCCACTGGGGATGTGCCCGCAACCAAGGTACATGCCCTTGACCGGAATCGAACCTGGACCTTTCAGTCCGCAGAGCCAAACCAGCCCAGGGCTCATGGTATTTCTTTATGCTGCCCCAACAAAAATGTATTGCGAACCCACTATGTACCAGGTACTGAGCCAGGTGGTTTCACATACATGAGCCTGTTAAGTCATTTTATTTCTCACATCTGTGAGATCACATTGTCTCCAGATTGGATGAGAAAGCTGAGGCTCTGCAATGGTAAATACGTTGCCTAAGTAACATAGTCAGCCAGTAAGTAGCCAAGCTTGTTATTGAACCCATTACTTTGCAGATTTTTAACATTTTAAATAGTTTGTGTTATACATAATTTTATTAAATAGACATGACATTCAACTTAAAAGCACCCTAGAAACTCACAGTGAGAAGTTGCAGGTTAAGTAAAATTAAATCACCCAACATATCTCTACTTAATCTAGGTAAAAAGGGAAGTTTGAATTGTTAAAATAAAATTCCACACCATAGAATGCTTCATGTTAAGTGAGTACGTAACTCCAGCAAATGTAGATCTTGGCAAGGAAAAATTTTACTTTGCTCTCAGTAGCTTAGATACACATTTGGGTGGTTTTACAGCAAGCTTCTGTTTTAGTGGTGGGAGGCAGGATGCAAGGCTCAGCCTTGGCTTTCTTTGGGAGGTACTTGAATGGGGTAATTAGTTAGACGTGACCATTTTCACCTCTTATGCATTGATTTTGCAGCAAAGCTTAGGAATGAAGATTATACAGAGACATAAAGCTAAGTTTAGGCCAGAAGGACAAGACTTCTCCTTGGTAGACAGCGCCATTTATTTGGTTAGGTTTTCCTGTCTTATCGGACCCAATCTTTTTCTAGTAGATTGTAGTGTGAGTGTGTGTGTGTGTGTGTGTGTGTGTGTGTGTGTGTGTGTGTGTACACTAGGTACCAGGCAGATATGCCTTTCTGCTTTGTACTGTATTACTGCTGCTAGCTAACAAACAGCAAAATCTAGAAAATGGAATCCGATAAAATTAATTTTTGGTAGACAATTCAGAAAAAAAGAGTGATTACCCCTGACTTAGGGGGGCAGGGAACTGAGTATTTCAACAATTTGCCTTTCCTGAAGGCTGACTGCTTGTAGGTCTGTGGGGCTAGTCAAGTCACTGCACATGTGGCACTTCCAGCTCTGCCTGTGGAGCTTGCCTGGGCTCAGATAATTCCCTGTGACTGGCTATTGGAGCAATGGAACTCCCGAGGCGGGCTCACAGCACCCAGAGGTCTCTGAACTGTCAACAGGTTGCACACTGTTGATGGGCTGGAATCCACTGGGAACTGTGATTCCCTAGGCCGACTCTATTTCCATGATGGAGTTTTTTCCAGGGACTTATTCCTTGAGTTCTCAACATGCTGACTTTGCCTCCATTCTTGTTTACCAAGGCAGAATCATAGCAGAGGTATGGCTCATCTAAAAATGCAAATGGAAAGCAGCTGAAATAATGGACAAGGACAGATTTTTCAGCCCGTTCTCCAGCTTGTGGATTTTTTCCCCTGAATTAAAAAAATACATATAATAGTAATGGTTAGAATATTCAATTTTTTTTTACAGGCAGAATTTTTTTGTTGAGGTTTTAATTCATGATCAAAGACAGATCTGAAAAGCAGCCGGCTGCCTGGGCTGCAATTTGTGGCCCTCCCTGAATGCAGAGAGGAAGAAGGAAAAAGAGCTGTGTAAAATGTATGTGTTCAATTCCTCCTAGAATGATAGCTCCTGCCATTCAACTATTTTATAATCTGGGTTTTGCACATTCAGAGGTGAAATGAAGACATTTTCACTAACAATTGGGTATTTGCAAATACACTAAGTTTACCTTGAGTGAGAAGTGCCTGTAATATCTGTTCCTGGTGTCATTTTGAAGATTTGCTTCATGATTTTGTAGCCTTTTAAAAATTTGTCACAGCAAATGTGATAAACAAGTTTACAAAGCAACACTGTAGCTTATACATCATTTAAAAAGTTGTTTAACAGGCATCTATTGTCAATGCAACAACAATAAACAAAAGGAGAGCAAATAGGTCAACGTGGCGTCACAGGCTTATCTTAGATAAACTAGTTACATCATTTTATGCAATTCTCAGTAATGCCAGGAGTAAAATATCAAGCAACCCATTGAAACATTGGCAAAAATGTCTGTTTGTTATTCCAGTTGTTTGTTGAGCAGCCATTTTACTCTCATACTGTAATGAACTGAAAGGGGAATTAAGATAATGCTTTTTTTCTGCCATATTGCTATTCAACTACCTCTTTATGCTTGATTTCTCTTTAGGATTTTCTTTCCTCCAAATCTGTGCAAAGAAAAGTTTCAGCTCATCTAAGTTGCAATAACAATGTAATATAGACAGTCTCTGTAAAAGCTGTTTATTCATTAAAAATGTTTTCTATTGTCTCACTGTGTATCTAATCCAGCTCCACCTATATGTTAGGGCAAAAGTTACCCAAATACTTTCATTTTGTTGGAAGCCAGATAGAGGGGAAAGCTATTGAAACATCTATTATGTTCATGTTCCTATTGGTGCTAATACTTTTGACCAGAAGATCTTTCAAGAAAATAGGCCTGCACTCAGATAGCAAGCTCTTTGTACAGTGAGGAAGGTGTGAACTGATTAATGTGACATGTTCTGAAAACCTGGCTATAGATTAATTGGTTTTAAGCATGTTTCAGAAAGGCTTGTTGTTTAAAAATTATGTTGAAGCATTTTGCCAATAATCTACCCTCAGTTTATTGTAAATCCATTCATATATTGAGTTTGCTTAAAGCAGAGCACACTACCTACTCTGTTTTCTTTGGCATTATAAAAAATGTTCATGAAAGCGAATTACACATTTTTATTTCAGTTAAACAGGTTCTCAACAATAGGCTAAAGCTAAGGCCCAAAGTGTGAACCTTTTGACAGGAAAATTGGTAACTGACTGGGACAGTGAACAATATTGACCAAACTGATTCTAGTGAGAGAGTTCAGGAACAACTCATCTTATTTCCAGGACCCATTTTATCCCATGCCACTGACAACTTTATACAGGTTCTATTTTACCACTGAAGAAACAAATGACATGGGAGTGGGACAATTAAAAAAATGAAATGATAGAAAATTCCACTTGGGCTGGACCTTATCTACACTAATAAAAGAGAAACATGGTAATTAGCGTACGACCGCTACCCTTTTCATTGGCTAATCAGTGAGTATATGCAAATTAACTGTCAGCCAAGATGGCGGCCGGCAGCCAGGCACTGAAGCGAGCAGGGAGGCTTGCTTGCTGCGGACTCCAACGTTCCCCGCCTCACTTGCCAGCCTCTCA
>NW_005354425.1:770287-787764 GCF_000412655.1 Myotis brandtii | reverse complement strand
GGCCCCCCCCGCCCCCCCCCAAGTGCACAAATTTTTGTGCACCGGGCCTCTAGTTCTTTATAAAAGGATATTTTGGGAATTGAAAAAAATCTGAACTCCTCCCCAACTAGGTCCCAGAGGGAATGCTTGGCTCTGTTGGTTGTTGCCTTTCTGTGCCCAGTCTGCCTTCCGGCTCTAAATTTTTGTGCACCGGGCCTCTAGTTCTTTATAAAAGGATATTTTGGGAATTGAGAAAAATCTGAACTCCTCCCCAACTAGGTCCCAGAGGGAATGCTTGGCTCTGTTGGTTGTTGCCTTTCTGTGCCCAGTCTGCCACATTCCGGCTCTCAGGAGATAGTATACACTCTGGTCAAAGGAGCAATCTTCCCTCCAAGGCAGTCCTTCTGCCCAGAATGCTGGCATAACTCTCTCTCTGGAGAACTGTGTTGGATCATCTAAAAAGAAGCTCTTGTTTACAGTTGTCCCCTAGGCCTTGAGCAAAGCCAAAGCCAACACTTTGTCTCCTCTCCTTTGGATCCACTCTGACAGATTTCAGTTGTCTAGGGCCAAAGATGCCTCTCTGGAAGGAACTTCCAGTCTCAAAATGAGATAAGAGCAAGAGAAGGGAAGGGAAAATGCCCTAGGCTCACAGGCTTCCAGATACTTAAACTTTCCCTTCTGCTCTTACATTTGATTTCTTCACTCCCAGGAGGGGCTGAGGTGGGATGGGGAGGGGCTGGTGGCAATACTCTTCAATATTTGCTTCTCCCTGGTCAAGGCAGAAAGTACAGGAGCACTGACTAGATCTCTAAGCCCACTTCCCCCTCCCTTTCCAGTTTTCTGTTACTGGTTTTCCCATTTCAACCGATGCTCGTGCTGACTGGCCATCCATGTTTACCGTCCTCTTACACACATGGATTAGCAAATGTTGCATTACAAAGCCCTGAAAAGCTCTTTCCTCCACTTACTCAAGTGCTCCCTTCCAAACCTGCCTTCAGAATGCTGCCTATCTTCCAGTAAGTCGATAGTAATTTTTGGATGCCACAAGTGCAACAAAATTAAGTCCTGAAATAACCAACTTACTCTAAATCCAGTTTTGCTATAAAAGTCTTGCTTCTCTTGGATTTTAGAGGCGCATTATGGGAATATTCAACACAGTGATGGGAACAGGGGAGATTGCTGCCCCTTTGGTCCATCAGGTAATATGGCTATTCCTAGCTTGCAACTACATTCTCAGGACCATGTGCTCCTCCTACAAGGCCAAATGAGCACTTTCATCAGAGAACCAGTAGTTAGGTTGGAGGGAGCATTATGTCTACAAATAAAGTTAAGCCTTTCCATTTTAGACAGTGTACAGAAATGAGTTCCAGTTGGAAGGAGGGAAGGAGGCAGAGAATGATTGTGGAAATGGATAATCATGATAATCAAAGTGGTACCCTTTTCACCTTCTGGGCAGAACTTCATGCATCCTCTTCCCCTACTGATTGGGTTTGATCTTCCATGCCAATTGGGAATGTCACTTATGCTCACACCAAAACTGCAGTCATGTCTTCAGGAAATATGTCATGTTCTTACACTCTTAGGCAGCCAAAGGCCCAGCTAATGTTTGTTGAGTGTTCACTCTGTGCCAGGCTCTTTGCTATGAGTAGATCTCAATTCCCATGTTGTAGGTGAGTACATTGCAGGGTGGTTGTGATTTGTATGAGCATGTGGATTAAAACATAGGCAGTCTGATTGCAGAGACTGCACTCTTTCTTTCTTTTTTCCTTTTTTATTGGATTTATTGGACCCTGGTTAACAAAATTATACAGGTTTCAGGTGCACAATTCCACAATACATCTCTGTATATTGTGTTCACCGCCCCAAGTCAAGTCTCCATCTATCACCATTCATCCCCCTATAACCTCCCCCATCTCCCCCACCTTCCCTCCAGCCCGCCTCACCCAGGGAATCACCACACCATTGTCCCTGTCCTTGAGGTTTTTTTTCTCTTTTTTTCTCTTTTGCTCAATTCCTCCACTTCCCCACCCATCCCTCATCTCCACCCTGACAGCTGTCAGCTTGCTCTCTATGAGCCTGTTTCTATTTTGTTTGTTAGTTCATTTTGTTCATTAGATTACATATATAAGTGAAATCATATGGTACTTATCTTTCCCTGACTGGCTTATTTCTCTTGGCATAATGTTCTGTAGGTCCATCCATACTGTCACAAAGGGTAAGATTTCCTTTTTAATGGCTGAGAAGTATTGCATTGTGTAAATGTACCACAGCTTTATTATCCACTCATCTACTGATGGGCACTTGGGCAGCTTCCAAATCTTGGCTATTGTAAATAACACTGCAATGAACATAGGGGTGCATATATTCTTTTTAAAATATATTTTTATTGATTTCAAACAGGAAGGGAGAGGGAGAGAAAGGTAGAAACATCAATGATGAGAGAGAATCATTGATTGGCTGCCTCCTACACGCCCCCTTACTGGGGATTGAGCCCATAACCCAGCATGTGCCCTTGATGGGAATCGAACCTGGGACCCTTCAGTCCATAGGCTGATGCTCTATATCCACTGAGAAAAACCAGCTAAGAATGGTGCATATATTCTTTTGAATTAGTGTTTTGGGTTTCTTCAGATAAATTTCCAAAAGTGGAGTCAACTGGGTCATAAGGCAGTCCCATTTTTAATTTTTGAAGATAACTCCATACTGTTTTTCACAGTGGCTGCACCAATCTGCATTCCCACCAACAGTGCATGAGGGTTCCCTTTTCTCCACATCACCAACACTTGTTTGTTGATTTATTGATGATAGTCGTTCTGACAGGTGTGAGGTAATATCTCATTATGGTTTTAATTAGCATTTCTCTGATGATTTGTGACATTGAGCATCTTTTCATATGTCTGTTGGCCATCTGTATGTCCTCTTTGAAAAAGTGTCTATTCAGGTCCTTTGCCATTTTTAATTGGATTGTTTGTTTACCTGGTATTGAGTTTTATAAGTTCTTTATACACTTTCCTTATTAACTCCTTATCTAATGTATTCAGTGGTTTGTCTTTTTGTTTTGTGGATGATTTCCTTTGCTGTGCAAAACTTTTTAGTTTGATGTAGTCTTATTTGTTTATTTTTTTCTTTTGCTTCCCTTGCTCGAGGAGATATATCAGAAAAAATATTGCTGCAAGAAATGTCCAAGATTTTACTGCCTATGTTTTCTTTTCAGATTTTGTGGTTTTAAGTCTAACATTTAAGTCTTTAATCCATTTTGAGTTTATTCTTGTGTAAGGTGTAAGAAGGTGATCTAGTTTCATTTTTATACATATCTGTGCAATTTTCCCAACACCATTTATTGAACAGACTATCTACCCCCTTATATGTTTTTGTCTTCTTTGTCAAATATTCATTGACTATAAAGGCATGGATTTATTTCTGGCAAAGCTTACACTCTTAATGGCTGTTATGAGCTGCCCATCTTACAGTGTCATAGACCCAGGAGAACAACTCAGCTCATGGATTCCCAGCGTGAAACTTCTAGTAACAATGACATCAACTGAGCAGCAAGAGCACTCCCATTTACTTAATGTAAACTCTGGGCTGGGCACTATGCTAAACATGATCTTGTTTAGTCCTGAGGGAAGTGCTATTATTACCCAGCTTTTACAGAAGAGGATGCTGTGGCTCAGAAAAACAAAGCAAGGAAGACCATGCAGCTAGGAAACAGGGAGGCTGGGCTTGGCACCCAGGCTGTCTGATCCCACAATTGTTATTCTTACTCTGCAAGTTAGACGGCCTCTCATGAAGCCAGCCATTCTCCCCACTTCTTGGACCTTGACTCCTGTATTCTAGCATACTCTTGCTCATTATAGTCCCTCAAGGTCTTACCCAGCTTCGGTCTTTGGAGCCTCCTCCATAAGGGCCTTTCTCTCTAATGACTACAAAGTACAAACCCTGTGATTGTCAACACAGCTTGCCCAGCTCACTCTTCCCCTGACCCACCTCTGTGGTTGCTTTGAACATTCTTGTGTCACTGAAAAAAAAATGTGGAGTATAAATTTGAAGACTCAAAGGGTAAAATGTATGAGAACATTCCAATGCTGCAACCCTGTAGTTCTAGAGTTATACATCCCAGAGCTGGAAGAGGCCTTAAGAAACCAGCGAGCCCAAGTTCCTGCTTTTTGCTGGTATTGTTTCCCCTTTTTCAGATAAGAGAACTGTAGTTGTACAACAGTGTTCCAGGTTATTCCATGAAGTAGTGACCAACATAGAGCCTAATATTTGATACACACTCCTTCTGATGGGGGTGTCTTAGAAATGAGGGTCTCATTGAAAAGAACAAATTTTAAAGCAGCAGCAGCCTATTTGGAAAAGTCCCCTTGGGGATTACTCTTTCTCTGACTTCCTCACCCCATCCCTTTTCTACTTAAATTGCTTCTATATTCAAGGAGGTTTTCTCACACAACCTGGGAGGAAATTCATCCCCTCCACAGAAATTTGGGTTCAATGGATCTGAGGTAGGCTGCTATAGCCTGGGCAAGAGGAGTCCTTAATAATCACATCTGCCAGCTCAGATGCCCCTCCACTCCTAATTGTTTATGTGGTCATGGAAGGAGTTGAGATCTACATCCTAGCAAGGAAGAAAATTTGACTTGGGGATCCTGATCCAGTATAGACAGCCCTGCAATACGCAGTGCTTTCCACGACATTAATTCATTTATCTATCAAATATTACTCAGTAAAGTGTCGTGGTTGAGAACACAGACTCTAGAGTCAGACTATTTAGGTTAGAATCTTGCCCCCCACCACTTACTACCTCGGTGACCTTAAAGAAATTACTTTAGGGCTCTATGACTCAGTTTCCACAGGTGTAAAATGATGGTAATAAGAATATCTACCCTATAAGGTTGTTACAAAGAGTATATGAGCTGAGGCTTATCAATAAGTGCTAGCTTCTTAACCATTAGTCACCTGTTACATCCCAGGCTTCTTCTCATCATTTTAATTTGTCAGAATATGGCCCTCTCCAGCAGACCATCAAAACATATGCAGCCTTGCTTTTTAAAGGACAGATCATCAAAAAGCTTCCTATGTCCCCCACCCCAAATAGACATCTATTATCTTGTTTGGTAGGAAAACCAGAAGCAAGAGATTTGAGGGTTGGTTCATAGGTCCTACAATCCCATCAAGTATCTGGTCTCTTTCCATCTTTCCTGAATGTTTTTAAAGCCCCTTAATGAAACAACTTCACAAAGAAAAGGAGGCCATCAACCCAGTCTCTCCTGCTGATGGCCAGATACCTGAAAGGAAGGGCTTTGTTGGCCACCAGCTCTCCATGGCTATAAATCCATAGATGAAGGAATTTTTTAAGTGGAAAGGGGCCCTAGCCTATTTGGCTCAGTGTCAGCCCGAAGGGTCCTGGGTTCGATTCTAGTCATGGGCATATACCTCAGATGCAGGCTTCTTCCCGGCCCAGCCTCTGGTCAAGGCCTGTGCAGGAGGCAACCAACCAATGTCTTTCTCTCACATTGATATTTCTCTCTGTCTTTCCCTCCTCTTCCACTCTCTCTAAAATCAATGGGAAAATATCCTCGGGTGAGGATTACCAAATAAAGTGGAAAGGGGTTCTCCTTGGAACAGGTTGTAATATGTTACTGGTTTCTTCATTAACTAATGAGCTGAATAAAATATTTGACATGTGTGCAATAAATAAATAAATAAAGTAGAAAAAGGGTCTTCTAGTGCTTACTTCTACCTCAAAGTTCTGATGGAATGATGACCCCTATAGGAACTGCCATGAAAAAAGGGGCTCAGCTACAATGGTAATTCTTAGTCCAGGCCCTACAAGGGTATTAATACCTCCATTTACTTATTAATGGAACAAATATTTACAGCACACATGTATGCTAGTATTGGGCTACAGAGAGGAATACAACACTATTTGTTCCCTTGAGAGGCTTGCAGCCTAGGGAGGAAAACACAGCATTACAGAGTATGGTGGTATCTCAAAAGAAAGGCAATCTTGCTTGGGAAGGTGTTCAGGGAAGGCTTCCTGGAGGAGGTAATACAGGAGCTGAATCCTGAAGGGTGATAAGAGAAGAGAAAGTTTGAAGAACACACCAGTCGGGTGCAACACATGAAAAAAAAATCTAGTGGTCCATAGAGAGAGCCCTGGTCAGTCGTACTGAATATTTTGAGCAATTCAGCCTGGCAGAGCACAGGGCTCAAGGCATGGCAGTCCCTGACAGGGAAAAGGGCCTGATTTCTCACATGTTTGTTTTATCCTGATGGAAACCACCAGTTGGTCTCTGGGCAGGCCTGTGCAACTGGCTTCTGATATATGGGGAGAGGGCTAGTGCATGTGGACACAGCTGGCTGGCCAAGTCAAGTTCATCGGGTAACCGCCCTGTGAGTCCACTTGGCACAGCCTGATTCCTGGTGCTGGGCCCGGGAGATGACTTAGTGTTTGGACCAGAAGAAGAGTGAGTGGGATGTACATATTTTGAGGAGTGAGGAGAGTGTTCAGAGGGAAGCCAATCTGTTTCTGTTCTTCTTGTTTGTTTATATTATTTTTTAGATTCCATATGTAAGTGAAATTATTTGTCTTTCTCTGACTGACTTATTTCACTCAGCACAATACCCTCTAGGTCCATCCATGTTATTGCAGATGGAAATATTGCATTATTTTATATGGTTGAGTGATATTCCATTGTATATATGCATCAATTTTTCTTTATCTATTTATCATAGATACAGAGAACATGTTGATGGTTGCCAAGTGGGAAGGGGGGGTGAAGGGATGGGTGAAAAAGTTGAAGGGATTAAGAAGTACAATTTGGTAGCTACAGAAGAGTCACGGGGATGTAAAATACAGCATAGGGAATCTATATATATAAAAGGTTAAGCGACCTTTATGGTGGAACAACCAGAACGACCAGTCGCTATGACATGCTCTGAGCAGGCAGGCAGGCGAGTGGTTAGGGGAGAGCAAACAGGCAGGCAGGCGAGCAGTTAGGGGCAAGTGGTCCCAGATTGCGAGAGGGCACAGGCCAGGCTGAGGGACTTCCCCTCCCATGCACAAATTTTGTGCACCAGACCTCTAGTCCTAGATAATAAAATCCTAATATGCAAATCGACCAAAAGGAGGAATGACTGGAGGAACAACCAGTCACTATGATGTGCACTGACCACCAGGGGGCAGACTTTCAATGCAGGAGCTCCCCCCAGCCTGCAGGCCCCAACCAATGGTGGCAGCAGGGGGCAGGGCCAGCAAGCAGGCGGCACCAGGCCAGCCAAGGTGGGTGCCAGCATGGGCCCCCCAATCGCCCCACCGGTCGCCCCATAGAGGGAGGTGACCAGCAGCAGTGGTGGGGGGTGGAGCCGGTGAGCAGGTGACGCCAGGCCAGCCAAGGCAGGTGCAAGCAGGGGCTCCTATTGCCCCACTGGTCACTCCACAGATTGGCCCTGATCGCAGGCCAGGCCTAGGGACCCTACCCGTGCTCAAATTTCATGCACTGAGCCTCTAGTATAGTCAATAATATTGTAATAACTATACTGTATATGGTGTGAGATGGGTACTAGATTTATCAGTGATCACTTCATAAGTTATATAAATGTTTAACCACTAGGTTGTATACCTAAAACTAATATAATATTGCATATTAACTATAATCAAAAAAATAAAAAGTTACTTAAAAAAAGAAATGGGGAAGGCAGGGGTGGAGTGGGGAAAGAAAGCTGCTGACAGGGCTGGAGTAGAAGCTTGTGATTTATAAGATCTGAAGGCTTTGGGACAATGAATCCAGATCAATCTTCACACCCTGAACAACCAAACATAAACCAGAGCCCTGTTGTGCCAGGAGCTGGCTCACACTGGCTCATGAAGGCCAATTGTTAAGATTTCAGAAATCTTGCAAGCTGGATGTTAAACACAGCCATTATTTAAAAATAAATTTTGTAAACTTACAATTAAATAAATTACATTAAAAACAAAGTAATAAATACTCAAAACTTATCACTTCCTAATTGTTGTACTACTTTTTACTCTTACCTATACTCTTGAAGTTACTTAGGTCTACTGCATCTCTTTTCAAGTCCACATTCAGTGATGTCAGGTTGGTAGCAGAAATCAGCCGTGGTGGGAGTATTTACACCACACTAGAAATAAGGGCTCCCCTCCCAGAACACTGGTTGCTATGTTTTTACCAGCATTGTCTCTGAGTTTTTGTTCTCAGTCTCTAAACTGACTTCTAATGCCAAGAGTCATTTCCAGGAAAAAGCAATCCTGAAAAATGAATTTATGTGTACATGTGAAGTGCTAGCAGTCCAGACTTGGGGTTTTGGCACTTAGATAATTTTTGCTTCAACAGAGATCTTCTGGAGACATCATGATGGTATGATTTTAAAAAGATTTTTTAGGCCAGCCTTTGCAGAGGCTGTTGAAATGTACATAATAGACAACTATCTTCTCTGGTTTCGTTTGTCATCACTCCACACACACACACACTCTTCAAACCACAAGACTGAAACTATTCCCCCTGTCTAGGATTTCAGTGGAATTAAGCAATTGAACCCTCATGATTCATTCTACTAAAATCATGTCCTGGCCGGTGTAGCTCAGTGGTTGAACGACCTATGAACCAGGAGGTCACGGTTTGATTCCTGGTCAGGGTATATGCCCAGGTTATAGGCTCGATCCGCAGTGTGGGGCATGCGAGAGGCAGCCGATAAATGATTCTCTCTCATCGTTGATACTTCTATCTCTCTTCCCTCTCCTTCCTCTCTGAAATCAATAAAAATATGTTTTAAAAATAAATAAATAAAATCATTACAAAATGGATTTACAGGTCCGCAGGAACTCCCAAATAGAGAGGTCTCCTTTTACCACCACCACACAAAGGTAAATACTACTACTGATACTACTACATACAGGAAGCAGTTGATCAGTGATGTTTTTCTCTCATCAGTGTTTCTATCTCTCCTTCTCCCTTCCTCTCTCTCTAAAAATCAATAAAAACATATTTTTTTAAAAAGTTGAGTTCTCGGTGAGGGCCTGGGGTAGGGAGCGGGGGTGGACTGGAGGGAGTCAATGGTGGGGGGCAAGGAAGGGGAGACCTATGTAATACTTTCAACAATAAAGAATTATTTTTTAAAAAGTGTAGTTCTGACTATCCTTTTATCCTTCATTGGTTTCCACTATTCAAAATTGCTGCTTTGTGAGGAGCAGCATTATATCTCTTCCAATCCCTCTCTTGCCTTAACTGTGGGGCCAAAGAATAGAGCATTCTGTCTATTTTGGCTAAAGAAAAGAGGCCCTTAGATTGAGCCCAGAGATGTATATGTGGGGGCCAATAAACAAAACAACTTCATTTTACTCTTTTCAAACAGAATTTTAGTTGTGTCACTTCTACTAACAGCCATTTATTAGGGAAAATTAATGACTATCAATTTACAAAACAGGATTATGAAAATTTTCAGAATGAGAGCTAGATAGATGAACTATTGGGGTAACACTTTTCATTGACCTAAAATCACATGGAAAAAAGAAAATAGTGTATTTATGATAGTAAAAACATGACATTAGTATATAACCTTTTTAGATTAACAGTATGATCTTTATAAGGGTAGTGGGACCACATTCTAAATCATTTTCTCCAGAGCTTACCTTGAGGAATATGATTGTCAAATGTTTCTAGATATCTTCATCCATCTGGCCCTTGGGACATGAGTTGATAATTGTACTGGAACTAGCTACCATTAGATGAGCCAATTTGAAGTCCAATATTTCATCTAGAAGAATATCAGAGCAGGTGGTTTAAGAACTCCAGATGTTTTAATTTGGATAAGTGCAGCAACAAAGCAGGCTGGAGCTTCAATAGAGGACTGGTAGAGAAGAGGAGGTAGGCGGTACTAGATAACATTTTTTTTTGGATGGGGAGGCGAATTAGCCTGGTTTGACCTTAGAAGGATAGAAGGAATGGAGTAGTAAAACATCCCAAGTCAGTAGTACCCAAGTTAGGGTGGCAAACTTGGGGAAATAAACATTTGTCACTGTTGTGGGCTAAATTGTGTCCCATGTGAAATTGATATGTTGAAACCCTAACCACTTCCACTCAGTACGTCAGAATGTGACTGTATTAGAGGATACGGCCTTTAAGGAGGTGATAAGTTTAAATGAGGTCATTAAGGTGAACCCCAATCCCATATGACTGGTGTCCTTATAAGAAGGGAAAGAGCCACATGAGGAAGTGAGAAAGTGACCCTCTGCAAGGCAAGGAGAGAGGCATCAAGAGAAACCAGATCTGCCACACCTTGATCTTGGATTTCTAGCCTCCAGAACTGTGAGAAAATAAATTTATTCTGTTTAAGCCACCAGTCTGTGTTATTTTGTTATTGCAGCTCTAGCAAATAAATACAGTTCTTCTCTTTTATGTCCTAGACTCTAAATGCCTTTCCAATATTTGTGGACGTGCCCATTGATGAGTATTGATGGCTGCATCAAGATAGAGTTCCTAGTTCAATATAGAGAGTGTTAGGGGGCAAGTTGCCATGTCTACTGCCCACTGGTGGCAACTATAGTAGTATCCTGAGTAAGCTAGTAATGCAATGCAATGGTCATTGTTCTGGCTTGCATAGACCTGAGCTAGGCTCCCTAGCTCTTCTAGAGCCTCTGTGAGCTACCAAAAACCTTTACATAAATACATTTTCTCCCTAAATTAGCTAGAGGTGGTTTCTGTGGCTTATAGTTAAGACCAACAACTGCTGTGATTCAGTTCTACATCTGTATCTTGAGAGTAACTCAACTGCAAATGTTACTAGGTGTTAGAAGTATTCAAAATTGGATTGTGAAGGCCTCAGGGTTCTCAGTAGTTCTCTGGCAATTTTGAGCAGTGCTCTGGCCATTAGAGATGCTGGCAAGAGGAACACCTGATCTAAGGTGGGTTTTTTATTTTTCTTTCTCCTCCTCCTTCTCCTCCTTCTTGTTCTCCTATATTTTTTTTTGGTCTTTCCATTTTGTTCCTCATCCTTGGCCAATGCTTTGGCTAAGCCACTGGGCTCCACAGACATTGTTCAGCCCTAAGTGAGGCCCTTGGGAGAAAGTTACCTATGTGAGCCCTACTCTCTAAGAGTTTGGGTTCTCTTAGGAATTAAAGCTGCCTTAAAATGCATCCCCCACCACCCTATCCCAGGCCTTAATTATAATACCATATTATTTATGTGTAAACTTTGATTCTCTATTACTTGTAAACCAAGGCTCATCCTGGGACACAGTGGCAGCTCTATATCTATAAGGAAGAATATCTATATACCTATTAAGGATAGCAAATAGTTACTAGTGGGAGGTGGGAGGTGGGGATATGGGCCAAAAAGAAGGGCCACTGTGTGTGGCCAGGGAGCTATCTTGAAGCTGAGTTAACATAGCAAGCACACTATTTCTATTTAGACGGTATGTGATAGAAGAGCAGAAATAGCAAACATCTCTAAATATGCCTTTTTCACTTTTTACTTAATATTTAAAATATAGGTTGTCCTTATCAAATAAGGCTTTTATTATTTTTATTTGAGGGTAACTTTGAGTGGTAGTTCCCCCAAACTGTTCCTTGGTGCCCCCATTCCTGGGCAGGAGGCATCTAAGGTCACAATGTTTTATCAGTCATTCAGCTCCAAGTTTAATTTTTGTTCTTAGGGACTTATGCTGTTCCTCAGCCAGCTGCCTGGGGCCTGACTTCTGGTTGCCCACACACTTAACTCTGCTCACTGTTCTCCCAAGCACAGGATTCAGGGCTTTTGTGGCTTCACCCCTTGGGCCTAGAGCATAGATCTTAGCTGATTATTTTTTAATGTGACCTCAGGTTTGCCAGACTTCTGATACTGCCAACTCTTCCTTTGCCATTCCTTATCAACTCTCCAGTTTCCCCCATTCCATTCCAGCCTATGGAGTCTAGGCATGACGATGAAGCTAGTCTTTTAACAACAGCATACACAACTAAGGGGGAATTCCCTTCTTTTTGGAAACCCAATAGGATTATTTAATTGAAAATGTCAAAATACCATACAAAACAAAAAAACCCAGGAGACAAATTGAATTTGTCTGAGGTAGAAGGCTTGCAAGTATTACTCAGCATGAAAGAGCACATTATACTTAAATTATACCCAATCCCTCATTGAATAGTTATTTAACTTTGTTTTAACTTTTTTTTATTAGGGTAAATAAAATAAAGGTCAGTAGAGTAAAGGTTTCTATAGCAACCTGGCAGCCACACCTCTTGTAACCTATGAAATCATTAAATTCCAAGGTGTAACTAGGTCAGAGAAGAGCCTTATGGGAATTGGCTGACCAATGGTTATATAACTGGAATAAGTGAAGGTTACAGCCCACACATCCAAGAGGAGACAAGTAGGTATTTACAAATGTCTGAATCTGCCTCCTACTGCCTCTTATTAGAAGGGCCTTCAATTGGTGGTGGGAAGAGGGAGTTGAGAGTATATGTGTTGTGTATGTGTCTTCAGGATAAAGAGTGGAAGGACAAAACCTGAGAAAGAAAACCTAAGGCTCAAGTCTGAAAAGCCTGGTGCTACTCAGACTGGGTGATAGATCCCTGCTGGTCTGCTACCCTGGCAAGAGTGGTCAGGCCTCTTTTTTTGGGGGGGGAGGATGGGGCAGATGTGTACAAGTCAGCTGTATTTGAAACTAAAGCAATGTGTGGGCAAGAAAACAGGGAGACCAGGATGGGCATGCTGCCAAGTTAAAAAAAAAAGACCCAATAAACAAAAACCTTAGGCCTGGAAACCTTAGGATTTACCAAGGTTATGAAGGGCTAAAGTACCCCATAGAATAGATACATAGGTTGCAGTCCCCATTCTCCCTTATCCCACAACTTATAATAACAATCACAAATTTTTATCTATGCCTCCAAGTGTCAGTTAGAAATTTGATGGTTAGTACAGAGACTGCTGGAAATGAATACCCACCATTAGTTTCCTTTATCTCAGCACTAACTCTGCAAACCAGATGTAAATAGATTAATCAACATACTTTCATTTAATGTGGGAAATTGCAGCTCATTATATAAGGCAGCTATTTTGTTTTGCATCTGCTGATGAGAACGGGGCTTGACATAGAGAAATTTATTTCCAGTCTGGGTAATACAATAAAGGAGAGAGAGAGAGAGAGAGAGAGAGAGAGGCATTCTATTTTCTCAGCATCTGTGGGAGGAAAGCCTATACCCTGGTCAACATCAGCCCCATCAGAGGGGCCAGAGTCCCCATTCTCACCAACTACACAAATGCTGGGATGCTGTCCAATTCCTGGACCCTGGAAATTGCTTCTTTGTCAATCTGTCTTATATCTCAGAACCCATTTCTGCCCTCCCAATCTGCCCAACAACACGCTCAGGCATATATTTATTGTCTTTGATCACATTTACCTGAGAGAAGGCAGGAGTGGAAGACTGAAGAATGTTTAACTTTGAGGGAGTGGTGGTGAGATAGGTCAGTTTAGGATAACAACCAGAGCTATAGCACTCATATGCTGGCTCTAATACAAGTCCAGGGTCATTTCCAACTTGCTGAGTGACCTATGAGTCACAGCTGCAGCTGAGTCATAGACAGAAGGAGAGAGACTTATGTTTTCTGCTTATAGACCTTCTTCCTTATCCCCTCCCCATATTCTTCATAGATACTTGAGGAAGGGGCTGTGACTTCTATTATCATTATGATGAATGTCATGTCTTTAGAGTCACATAAAATCTGTCATTTATTTCCTGTAGATTACTTCCTCTGTCTGAGGCTTAATTTTCTTATCTGCAATGTGGGGAGAAAATAATACCTCATAGCATATCTCAGGACTATTATGAAGTATAAACGTGATAAATCATGTAAAGAAAAGTCTGTTTCTTTTGACTTTTTAAAAATATATTTTTATTGATATCAGAAAGGAAGGGGGGAGAGAGAAATAGAAACATCAATGATGAGAGAGAATCATTGATTGGCTGCCTCCTGCACGCCCCCTACTGGGGATTGAGCCTGCAACCCAGGCATGTGTCCCTGGCCAGAATCGAACCTGGGACCCTTCAGTCCTCAGGCCAATGCTTTATCCACTGAGCCAAACCAGCTAGGGCTGTAAAGAATTTTTCATTGTCCTTGTCACATACTAAATACGCAATGAGTATGAATCACTATTAAATCATTCCCCCGCATTATTTTGGAAATATTTTTGGAAATTCATCTATTATGAGCTTGGTTAGTGAGAATCATTTCTTTAGAACCTCATCACCCTCAAGGAGTAAGCAATGATCCAATCTAATTTTTTCAGCAAAAGGCACCTATCGCACAAAGCTATGCATGGAAAAGCACATGGAATTCCCAGTGAGGCTCCTTTGTACACCATAAGGTGTGGATTATGTATTAACTACCTCCTCCTTGTTAGACTTCTGCTAGGGGCATAGGTATCCCAGGTTTCTCCATGTTTATGCTAATGAATGGTTTGCCCGATCCATATAGAAAAATGATGCTGTTCCTAAGTGTAGGTAGAATCTGTCCTTTGGCTACCTCTGTGCCCCCTGGGTTCCCTGCACATTTCATATCCTTTGTAGGTCCCACATCGGTACCCTGACATCATACTCAACCAATGGAACTGACCAGCTCTCAAATCAAAGGCTATTTTGCTAGTTTCTTTCTCTAGAAACAAAATATTAATCAATCAACATGTTTCCTACCAAAGTTATTTATTTCTTATTTTATTTCCTCTAGAGCAGCGGTTCTCAACCTGTGGGTCGCGACCCCTTTGGGGGTCGAATGACCCTTTCACAGAGGTCGCCTAAGACCATCAGAAAACACATATATAATTACATGTTGTTTTTGTGATTAATCACTATGCTTTAATTACGTTCAATTTGTAACAATGAAAATACATCCTGCATATCAGATATTTACATTATGATTCATAATGGTAGCAAAATTACAGTTATGAAGCAGCAACAAAAATAATTTTATGGTTGGGGGTCACCACAACATGAGGAACTGTATTAAAGGGTCGTGGCATTAGGAAGGTTGAGAACCACTGCTCTAGAGAAAGGGAAGTCTGAAAGTGAGCTTTTATGAAGTGCTGTTAAGTCTTTTCCACAACAGGTTCAGAGAGTCAATTTCAAGACTAGGTGTTTTTAATACCCTCCAAAATCAATAAGGACCACTTTGCCACATAGCCTCTCAATCCCAGAATGTAGTCATAAAAAAATGGACAGGCTGCCCAGCCAGTGTGGCTCAGTGATTGTGTCAACCTATGAACCAAGAAGTCACGGTTCAATTCCTGGTCAAGGCATATGCCCAGGTTGTGGGCTCCATCCCCAGCGGGGGGGTGCAGGAGCAGATGATCAATGATTCTCTCTCATCATTGATGTTTCTATCTCTCCCTCTCCCTTCCTCTCTTAGAAATAAATAAAAAAAATATATTAGAAAAGAAGAGGAAAGAACTCACCCTTATAAGGTTGCTTCTAAAAAAAAAAAAAACAAACAAAAAAAAAAAACAAAGACAGACTTCCAGGCTCCAGAGGCAGCTTTTCTTTTTTTTTTTTTTTCCAGGAACAAAACTTTGGTAACAGTTCATACACACAAAACAGGCAAGATCAGTGCCAATGTTTTAATTGTTCCAGATGTAGTCATTAATGAACTACTGTGTGGGTGCTTCTGAAGTATCCCCATGTGTTCCAAATGCAAAAAGTAGAAGCACATAAATGTTGAAGATAAGGCATAGGCTCAAAAACCTCATTCTTCATCCTAATGATGCCCTAATGGGCTGTGCCAGTCTTCCCCAACTTGTTATTGCAGGGCACCTGCTGTAATCTACTCTTCACAACAGACTACAGCCATGTAGTAGAAAAATGCTATAGTACCGATGAGGGGCCTGTACAAGTTTTCCTCTGATAACTGCATGGATACTTTTTAAATCCAGTTACTTACACATCCATTTGTCCAGTAATTTACACTATATCTTTGGGATAGTAGTAGGAAGATTGTGGACTTTTCTGTAATAGGGGAATTACAAAATTGTTGTGGAATGATATTTAAAATTGAACAGACCCTTAGAAACCATCTAGCCCAATGTCCTCATTTTTTTAAAGTGAATAAACTAAGGTCCAGAGAGATTTTTCACTTACCCAAGGCCATTATGTGTATTTTGTGGCAGAATTAGAACTATAATCTAGGACTCTTGACATCCAGTTCAGTGATTTTCCCAGGACAGTATGCTACTTTCTATTGTAATGACATTTGTTTTACCTTAAATAATAAAAGCAAATACTTATTGACCACTTCCTATGTGCCAGCAATTGTGCTAAGCATTTAAGTGTATTATTGTATTTAATCCACAAAACAATGTAAGAGGTAGAGACTTACTAGTATATTTTCCCAACTTTATAGACAAAGAGATAGAGGCTTACAGAGGTCAAGTAACTGAGCCAAGGTTACACATGACACCATACAACTCCTTTAATATTTAATTTACTGCTAACTGGCATGGCTCAGTGGTTGAGCGTTGAACCATGAATCAAGAGTTCGCTGGTTCAATTCCCGGTCAGGGCACATGCCCGGGTTGTGGGCTCAATCCCCAATAGAGGTGTGCAAGAGGCAGCCAATTGATGATTCTCTCTCATCATTGATGTTTCTATCTCTCCCTCTCCCTTCCTCTCTGAAATCAATAAAAATATTTTTTTAAATTTTAATTTACTAAGCTAATCAATCCAAATAGAAGAGTTCTCAGACTACAAGGGGATATGTACATTGACCAGAATCCATAAGGTAGAATGTCAGGATTATATGTACATTTGTTTATTTTTATACTGAGAAGGTAATTTTCTGCATGAACAATTAAAAATTTATTTCTGGTGGGTTCTTCCCTTTTCTGAATGCTCTCACTGGCATTCACCACAATGTTCAGGAATGGTAATATGATGAACCTTTGCAAATGTGCACAGGTTGGAATTAAAAAGGGGAAGGTGGTTTCCAGGGGCTGGGGCTGGGGAAAATGAGAAGTTACTTATCAGTGGGCATAAGGTTTTTTAAACAAGATGAATAATCTCTAGAGATCTGCTGTACAACATTGCACCTACAGCAGATAAATAAAATTTTGTTAATGCCCTAGCTGGTTTGGCTCAGTGGATAGAGTGTTGGACTGTAGACTGAAGGGTCCCGGGTTTGATTCCAGTCAAGGGCACATCCCCAGGTTGCAGGCTTGATGCTCAGTAGGGGAAAGGCAGGAGGCAGCTAATCAATGAATCAATATCATCATTGATATTTCTATCTCTCTCTCCCTCTCCCTTCTTCTCTGAAATTAAAAAAAATACATTAAAAAATTGTTAAGCCCAGCTGGTGTGGCTTAGTGGTTGAGTGTCGTCCAATTAACCAGGAAGTCATGGTTCGATTCCCAGTCAGGGCACCTGCTCAGGTTATGGGCTAGATCTTCAGTGGGGGGCATGCAGGAGGCAGCCGATCAATAATTCTCTCTTATTGTTTCTCTC
>NW_005354425.1:766628-770244 GCF_000412655.1 Myotis brandtii | reverse complement strand
TAAAAATAAAATAAATAAAAACCACACTGTAAAAAAAACGTACTGTATGAACATAGGGGTCTCTATATATTTTCAAATTAGTGTTGTCATTTTCCTATTATAAATACCCAAAAGTGGAATTGCTGGGTCATATTGTAGATATATTTTTAATTTTTGAGGAACATCCATACTGTTTTCCACGGTGGCTGCACCAATTTACAAACCCATCAATTTACAATGCACAAGGGTTTCTTTTTCTCCACATCCTTGCCAACACTTGTTGTTTCTTGATTTATTGATGAGAGCCATTCTGACAGGTGTAAGGTGGTATCTCATTATAGTTTTGATTTGCATTTTTCTGATGATTAGTAATATTGAGCATTTTTTTACATGTCAGTTGCCTATCTATGTCTTTGTAATAGCAAAGATATGGAAGCAATCTAGGTATTCAGTGTAGATGAATTGATGACAAAATCACACATATATATGTGATGTCAAAGAAAAACAACAACAACCCACAACAGGCATACAAAACAAAACAAAAACAGACTCATAGAAACAGAGACCACAGAAATGATTGCCAGAGGGTAGGGAGATAAGGGGATGGGTGAAAAAGTTGAAGGGGAATATAGTCAATAATATTGTGATAGGTTTGCATGGTGACAGGTGATTACTAGAATTAGTGGGGTGATTACATTGTAAGGTATAAAAATGTCAAATCACTATATTGTACATTGAAAGTAATATAACTAATATAATATTGTATACCAACTATAGTTAAATTTAAAAAACCACACTGTATGGAATCCTATGTATAATATGTTAAAAAATGAAACCACAGAGCAATGCTTGGGAACAAAGTATATGAAATGTTATATATAAAAATAAATATATAACCACACACCCATCAGAGTGGCTAAAATCAAATATAGTGACAACAAAGAATGATGGTGAGGATGAATATCAGTCACTTGTAACAGGTGGGGATTTGAAGATATCGGTGATACAGAAATTCTCCCTGCAAGCCCTTCAAACCAGAAGTTGCCAACCTTTACATGCCTATGATTCTATGATTTTTCCAAATGTGGGAAAAATTATATTTGATTTGTGTAGACAGCTGCTTGGCAACACTTCCCAGGAGAGCTGGGATTGCAGTAAAAAGCAAACACTTCTAGCTCTGTTTTGGGAACATCCTGGGTTGACTCCAATGGCCCTAAAGGAACATTGCACAACCCACTTAAAATTAATTAATTATCCAAATTTAATTTATACTGAAGATAAATTAAACCATGAAATCCCCCCAAAAAAACTTTTATCTAAATTTCATTTTACCTTCCCTTCTTCCTCCACAAACCCTCCCTATGCTCCCCTGACCCACGGTGAGCTCTTGCTGTGAAATTTCTCTGCATTCATGGAATAAGTTAATGTGACATTAGAAGAACTATGTCATTTAGCACATTCTTCTGTGTCCATGTTCTTGTTCTGTTTGTAATTATTTGCTGTCTCCAGGTCAGGTTGTACACTCCTTGAGAATAAGATTAGTGTCATATACTTTAGTTATACCACCTCTTCTACCCCCTCAGTGGGTTAGCAGTTTGGCATAAAATGATTATTCAAAAACAGCAATTGAGAATGGGCTGGGGACGTATCAGAAAGTCTATGTCCCTATAAAGCATTTTAAAATTAGCTACAAGAGGGGTATTTCATGAGCATCAATTGCAATTTTCTCCTGAAAATTGTATTTAACCAGCCTGAAATTTGGACCCATCTTCCATGGGCCTTAAGCCAGAGATTACAGAAAAATGCCAGCCTTGGATGTCTTACTGGGAAATGGAAAGACACTGTTCAGGTGTTGGTTGTAGAAACAGCAGCAGATAGGAGTCGGATTATCTCTGTAACTGAAGTGTGATCAGAAAAAAAGGAAAGTACTATGCACAGTGAATTGTAGGATTGTGATTTGTTGCTGAAAGAAGTCTGTTTTCTGTTCCTACAGCATCCAGTGAGTGCCTCTATCATTTCATCTGTATAAGGTGAGCTGCTTCTGTGTCAGACATTTCTGGAATTATTTCTGAATTCTTAAAATGAAGCTAAGTGGTGGGTCTGTATCTGTAGCCCTCAATTACTGTAATGATACTGTCAATGTCCTTTAACCAAAGACTACCAGGAACACACATGCAGTGGATCAGGCCGGTTTTATCGCTTGTTGCAGTGAGGAAGGCAGACACCATGGAGAACTGTAAGGCATCTAACGAAAAGGTTGTTTAAAAAGACTTATAGGAATCGAGCTTCGGTTGGGTGACTTGAGGAAGGGTCAAAGGAAGATGCGGTTCACTCTAGGTTGGGTGCCATCAGAAAGCAGATCAATTCTGTGATTGAGTATTTCAATAAATTTTATCGAGGTTGGGAGGCAGAAGCTATAATTGGTAAAGAAGCAGTGGTTGTCATATTAGCTGGGAGAGAGAGATAATGGGTCATTTTTGTGGTTTGGATAATGTTTTTATTTTGTCTGGGTTCAAACACTGTGGGGTTGTTTTGTGTTTGCCTTGATCCATCATAGTCCCGAGTTGATTTGTCTGATAATGATGTCCTGTGAAGTTGCTTACGTTCAACAGAACATCAAGCCTTAGTTTGGTGTTGTTATTGATGTCAAGTCTGCTCCTAGCAACACCAAGGCCTAGCTGTTAGGATCAGACTAGCTCTGGATGTTAGAAGATGATATTCTCTTAATTTAGTGTTTTACCAGACGAGTATGTGCAAGGGGCTTCCTTAAGTGCATTTCAAATAAGTTTGACCTCCCCCTCCATGTCACAGGCATTTCTCTTGCCTCTACTGTATTACTATATCTCCACCTACCCAGCCCCTGGCATATTTCTGGGGCCTACCCCAAGTCCTAAATATTTCATGAAACCATCTCTGATCACTCCACCTCAAAGGACTTTCTCGCTGTTCTGATCTTGGTGCCTTTATTGGTAGCTCTACATTTTTGGCACTTTCAGTTTATATCAAGACTGTCTTTCTAACTATCATATCTTAGGGCCTAACACTACATGCAACCTATGCGTATAGTGATACATGGTGACATGCACTGTTGCCTTTTACTGCATGAGTCTTATCTATCCAATTGAACGCTAAGCTACTTGAAGGCAGGAATTGTGTGTTGATATGTCATATGTTATTTATGTCCCAGGCTCTGTTCTAACTTTTTACATGTATTAACTCATTCAGTACTCACAACAAGCCTATGAAGTAAGTACTATTACCTCCATTTTCCAGATGAAAACAAAACAGCTCTTCCTAGCCTCTTCTGCTACCACATTTGCCCCTTCCCATTCAATTCACTCAGAAGCTGGTTAATGATGTATTATTGCAAAAGACAAATAAGCAGTGAATGTGGAGATTCTCCCCCAAATACTATTCAGGTATAACTTACTTTACATAATGCATGTTTCTGGAAATAGGCGTTAGTAAAACTGCTTGCTTAGCTTTGGCTGGTGTTGCTCTGCGGTTAGACTGTCAACCCACACACCATAGGGTTGCAGATTCAATTCCCAGTCAAGGGCATATACCTGGGTTGCAGGTTCAATCCCCGGCCCTGGTCAGGGTGCGTGTGGGAGGCAACCAAAAGGTGTGTCTCACC
>NW_005354425.1:764517-766537 GCF_000412655.1 Myotis brandtii | reverse complement strand
ACTCTCTCTCTCTTTTTCTCCCTCCCCCTCCCTTCTACTCTCTCTAAAAGTCAATGGAAAAAATATCCTCAAATGAGGATTTAAAGAGACAAAACCAGAAAATCTGTCCTTGCTTAAACAAAGCACCTACCACTACTATGTGGATCAAGGTAGCATTGTTGTGAGGGTCTACCAAGATACCATATGCCAATTTGGCATATAGTATTGGGCTCTCACAAAAATGTTACCCTTATCTTCATTTTACAAGTATGAAAACCAAGACACAGAATGGTTCTTAGAAAAAAAAAGAGGAAAACAGGCTAAAGAGGTAAAAGAGAAGAGAAAGAAAAGCAGAGTTTCAAATTCAGTGCAATCCCTATTAAAATTACAGGGACATTTCCCCCCAAAATAGAACAAATAATCCCAAGAATTGTGTGGAACCATAAAAGACCCTGAATGGTCAAAGCAACCTGAGAAAGAACAAAGCTGGAGGCATCACACTTCCTGATGTCAAACTATATTACAGTAATCAAAATTATGGTACCAGCATAAAACAAGCACATAGATCAGTGAAACAGAAAAGAGAGACCAGAAAAAAAAAACATCATATACAGTCAACTAATATTAGACACTGGAGCCAAAGTTACTCAATGAAGAAATGGTCGTCTCTTCAATAAAAAGTTTAGGGAAGCACTAGCCAATTTCACTCAGTCAGCCTATAGACTCAATGGTCCCAGGTTCGATTCTGATCAAGGGCATGTGGCTGGGTTGCAGGCTCGATCCCCAGTGGGGGTCGTGCAGGACGCAGCTGGTCAATGATTCTCTCTTATCATTGATATTTCTATCTCCCACTCTCTTCTTCTCTGAAATCAATAAAAAATATTTTAAAAAACTAAAAAGAAAAGTTTTGGGAAAACTGGATATTTACATGCAAGAGAATGAAATTATACCCCTTATCTTACACCATTGAGAAAAATCAACTCAAAATGGATTAGAGACTTCAATGTAAGACCTAAAAATGTAAAACTCCTAGAAGAAAACATAGGGGGAAAGTACCTTGACATTGGTGTTCACAATGATTTTTTGTATGTGACACCAAAGCACAAGCAACAAAAACAAAAGTTAACAAATGGGACTACAACAAACTTTTTAATGCTTCTGAACAGCTAAGGAAACAATTTTTTAAAATGGAAAAGGCAGCCTTATCTGGTTTGGCTCAGAGTGTCGGCCTGTGGACTGAGGGTCCTGGATTCGATTCAGGTCAAGGGCACGTACCTTGGTTGCAGGCTTGATTCCCAGCCCTGGTTGGGATGTGTGCAGAAGGAAACGAATGTGTCTCTCTCATATTGATGTTTCTCTCTGTCTCGCCCCCTCCCTTCCAGTCTCTCTGAAAAAAAATGGAGAAAATATCCTCAGGTGAGGATTAACAACAAAAGAAAGAAAATTACAGAGGTAGTAGAAGTGAGCCAGCAGAAGAAAGAAAGAAAGAAAGAAAGAAAGAAAGAGAGAGAGAGAGAGAGAGAGAGAGAGAGGGAGGGAGGGAGGAAGGAAGGAAGGAAGGAAGGAAGGAAGGAAGGAAGGAAGGAAGGAAGGAAGGAAGAAAGAAAAGGCAACATATAGAATAAGAGAAAAATATTTAAAAACTATATATCTGATAAAGAGTTAATATCCAAAATATATAAGTAACTCATACAGCTCAATAGAAAAACAACAACAATGAACAATCCAATTTTAAAATGGGCAAAGGACCTGAAAATACACAAAAAGAGAACCCTCATGCATTATTGGTGGAACTGCAAATTGAAACAGCCACTATGGAACACGGTATGGAGGTTCCTCAAAAAATTAAAATAGAACTACCATTTGATCCAGCAATCCTACTTCTGCATATACACTGAGTGTCCAGATTATTATGACCACCTGACGTTTGTAGGCAAATTAGCTATAATTTCACACTGAAGTTGCTAGAGGGCCAGACCATTATAAATAGGGAAGCAGGTTGTTTACCACGACAGTAGAAGTGATTTTTTTCTGAAGATAT
>NW_005354425.1:756287-763866 GCF_000412655.1 Myotis brandtii | reverse complement strand
GCCAAATTCTCACTCTGCCATCTGCATGATGCAACTGGAAACGTGATTCATTGGACCACATGACTTTTTTCCAATGCTCGACTATCCAATCCTTGTGTTCCTGTGCGAATTGGAGACGTTTTATCTTGGTAACTGCAGACAGCAAAGGTGTTCGAACAGGCCTTCGGCTTCCATATCCCATATGATGCAGTGTACAGCTAATTTGCCTACAAACGTCAGGTGGCCATAATAATCTGGCCACTCACGTTCAAATATATCCCACGTTCAAAGGCTGTTAAACCACATTGTTTACCAATATTTTCAGAAAAAAAATCACTTCTACTGTCGTGGTAAACAACCTGCTTCCTTATTTATAATGGTCTGGCCCTCTAGCAACTTCAGCGCGAAATTATAGCTAATTTGCCTACAAACATCAGGTGGTCATAATAATCTGGACACTCAGTATATCCAAAGGAAGTGAAATCACTATCTCAAAGAGATATCTGTACTCCTTTATTCAAAGCAGCATTATTCAAAACAGCCAAGACATGAAAAAAAACCTAAATGTCCATTGATGGATGAATGGATTAAAACATGTGATTATATATGTATTAGCAGAATATTATTCAGCCATAAAAAAATAAGAAAATCTTGCCATTTGTGACAACATGGATGGATTTCCTTGAGGGCATATGTTAAGTGAAATGAGCAGACAGAGAAAGACAAATACTGTATGACCTCACTTATATGTGAAATCTTAAAAAGCCATTTAACTCATAGAAACAGATAATAGAATAGTGGTTATCAGTGCTGGGGGGCGGGTGCAGGTAACAGGGAGATGTTCATTAAAGGGTACAAACTTCCAGTTATAAGATGAATACATTTTAGGGATGTAATGTATAACATGGTGACTATAGTTAACAATATTATATGCTTGAAAGTTGACAAAAGAGTAGATTTTAAATATCATCACCACAAAAAATGGTAATTATATGACATGATAAAGATGTTAACTAACCTTATTACATAATCATATCACAATATATACGTGTCAAACCATCGCTGTTATATACCTTAAGTTTACACACTGTTATAGGTGGAAAAGAGTAAAGAGGAGGGTTGGAGCTGAGAGGATGGTGGCAGAGCTTTGTGGAAGTGGGTTAGGAGAAGTGAGGGAAACTTTAGGTAGGTGTCCTTTTATTGAGTACCTGGAAGAATAAGGAAAATAAATCAGGACTAGAACTTTCTTTGAGGCACTGCCTAGCCAATCCTCCTAGAATGAGAAGATCTGTAGTCAGAATTGTCAAAACATATGTCTGATATTTTGCTGCCTGTGGATTCCTCTAGTATTTTTATGGTTTCCTGTCTTATGTTTAAATCCTTTATCCATTTTGAGTTTAGCATATTACCCTTTTATTATATAGGATAGAGATCCAGTGCATGGGTGGGAGCCAGCCTGCCTGCCCTGATGGGGGCCCTGGATCCGGGTGGGGATCCCTGCGGGGGGCGGGGCCTGCTGGGGCTAGGGGCCATAGGTAGTTTGCATTGGGGATTATGACTGAGTGACACAGAGGCTGCTGGCGACCCAGGTGTTCCATTTAAAGGATTGGCCTATTATGGGGATGGGGAGTCCCCTCTGGGGTAGGGCCACCAGGGCGAGAGGCCACAAGTGGTTTGCAGGCCAGCCTTGCTCCTGATCAGAGTGGGGGTCCCCACTGGGAGTGAGGCCAACCAGGGCAAGGGGCCTGGGGTGGTTTGTCAGCCAGCCCCTTCCCCAATTGGGGTGAGGGTCCCCACTGGGGGGTGGGGCCAAGTTGGTGAGGGGCCACTGTTGTTCTGGTCTCTGGTCCTTCTGGTCATTCCACTGTTTTGGTCGCTGAGCTTTTATTATATAGGATAGTATGGCAGGATGGATAGGGGTACTGGGGCATGACACGTCCAAGATACAGGAAAAATATTTACATGCTTGCCTAAGGAAGAGCAAGGGCCTGTTCTTGGAACTGGCATGCATGCACACAGGGGAATGGTGTATCAGACAGTCTCTGAGTGGATATAAAGGGAACAATCTCTGCTTGGGCCTGGATCGAGCTGGAAAAATCTGTACACCACATCAAAAGTCTTCTATAGTAGAAATCCAGTGTCCAGTGTGGCATTTAAAGAAAGAGGCTTGCTAACCAATGGGCACAGACAACAGGGGGGGGAGGGCATGAGGGGGGGGTGAAGGGGGTAACGTGGGGATAAGGATACATATGTAATACCTTAATCAATAAAAAATTTAAAAAAAAAGAATTGTCAAAACAACTATCATAATAAAAGTGTAATATGCTAATTAGACCGGACAACCTTCCTGACGAAGCAGGGGCTGCAGGTCCTGGGTGCCAGAGGGAAGCCAGTGCCGGCAGCCAGGGGAAGGAAGGCCTACTCTCGTATGAATTTCATGCATCGGACCTCTACTAAAATCATAAAAGCTTGTAATTTATCTTTCTGTAGCAAAGTCTGGTTTCTATTGTAAAACACAATCACACTGCTCCACCCAGTGGCAGATTCTAGATAGTGCACTGAGAATGTCTGCCAGAGCCCCAGACTGAAATGGAACCTTGACCTGATGGGGAGGAGTGACTATCACACTTTTTTTTTTAATTCCCAGGGCATTCTGATGTGCTGCTGTATTTGAGAATGGCTGGCTGAACTTGGACTTTCCTTATGAAATGAAGACTTTTTGTGATGCCAATCAGGATGGCAAGAGGCACCTGAGCAAGGTGCTAAGCTAGACCCTTCTCTTTATTTTTGCATTCTCTCCTCAGGAGTTTTTTTCTTTCTCATCAACTGCCACTTCTCAGGGGGTGATTGTGTATTAGGTGCTGGAAATACAGCATCCCACAAGACAAACAAGGTCTCTGTTCTCATGGAACGTACAGCGAGAAAGACAGACAAGCAAATCTATATTTAGAGATGGTGATAAGTTCTATGAAGGAAATAGACATGGTGTTGAGATAGAAAATGACTGAAGTCAGAGAAGGCCTCTTTGATAAGGTGACATTGAAGTTGAGACTCAAAGAATGAGAAGTCAGCTATGGGAAGAGTTGAAGCAGGGCCTCTGCCAGTCCTCAGAGTGCCTTTGTTCTGAAAGAAAAATTGACTCCCCTCTCAACATACATAGTCCTTCTGACTTGTACTAAGTGCTCACTGGCAAGAGATTTCTTTCTCCAGAAAATTATAGCCTCAAACCAGGGTGCACAGCTTCGACAGCAGATTGTTAGATTTCATCCCACTTTACCATTGTGTTGAAAATAATTCACACAAGTTTACATAGAAGTAGGGGGCTAAGGATTCCGGTACAACTCTTCCCATAGCTGACTTCAAGCATATGGAATCCCATGGATAGGAAAGAACTTCATGTGTTCTAGAAACTACGAGACCAGTGGCAGACAGAGGCCAGATCACACAGGGTCTTATATGGTAAAAGAAGGATTATTTTAGTTGTATTTCCAGTTTGGTCTTGGAAGAATGTCAGTGTAGTTTCCACTTACTCTGTCACAATTTTTTAAGACTCTCTTTTTTTCTTGATGAGTCTAGTTAAAGGTTCATCATTCTTGTTTATCTTTTCAAAGAACCAAATCTTGGTTTCATTGATCTTTGGTACTGTTTTCTAGACTCTATTTCATTTATTTCTTCTCTGATCTTTATTATTTGCTCTGTTCTACTCATTTTGGGTTTTGTTTATTTTTTCTTATCTAGTACCTTTAAGTGCAAAGTTAAATTGTTTATTTGAGAATTTATTTCTTGAAGTAGGCCTGTAATACTATGAATTTCCTTCTTAGGGCTGCTTTTGTGTCCCATAGATTTTGGGTTGCTGGATTCTCATTTTCATTTGTTACAAGGTATCTTTTTATTTCTTTCTTGATCTCATTGTTAACCCATTCATTCATTATTTAGTAGCATGTTACTTAGCCTCCAGGTGTCTGAGTGTTTTTCAGGGTTTTTTCCCTTGTGATTCATACTATTATGATCAAAGTATATGCTTGTTATAACTTCAATCATCTTAAATTAATTGAGATTTGTTTTGTGCCCTAACATGTGGTCTATCCTAGAAAATGTTCCATATGCACTTGAAAAGAATGTATATTCTGATGCTTTGGGATGAAATGCTCTGAAGATATCAATTAAATACATCTGGTCTAGTGTGTCATTTAAGTCATAGCCATAGTTTTTCATTGGCAGCTTCCTAATGAGCTTTTTCTTGGGATGCCAAGTGGCAGAATTATGGGCTTACTTCAAGAGATTTGAGAGACATCCAATTAGAACTTTTATTTTTGGGGGGAGAGCTTTGAGTCTCAAGACTTGCCTGAGATTGTCCTGGTAATACTTGTACTGCCTAGAAAAACATGACAAAAATGTCATACTTGTTATCCCAAGAATTTGGTGGTGACAGGAATGAGGAGACCAGGACTGAGAGGTGGGTAATGAGTTTAAAGTGACTGAAGAATTAGTATCTATGAATAGTCTGCATGGAACTACTCTGGGGAGAATATTTTTTAAGAAATTGGAAAATAACTGAGTGTAACCTGAATTGGTATCTGCTAAGATGTGTTAAAACTGATGGTAGTAAAAATATGTGTGGAACAGAAAAAGGTTCGTGAACAAATATACAAAACTTGTGAAAATGTAAGGTATTTAACTATTATGATTATTAATTGTATTATTTATCAGCAGTTGCATTGCAGACAATATTTGAATCTCTCATGTGTTATCCAACCAATAGTATCAATGGGAAACTTCATTCACTTTCATGAACTTAACTACCACAGTTCTGTGAACTTCTGTCAGGAATAGAAGCTGAATATTCTTACTTGCTCTATCACAGAGCAATTCTATTGCTTTATAGTGGTAAAGCTGTGTGTGTGTGTGTGTGTGTGTGTGTGTGTGTGTGTGTGTGTCTGTGATATTTTTTAGCTCAAGGTGGAGACTGAATTACTTAATTGACAAAATCCCCTTCACATATTATCATGTATAACTGAATGACTTTAGAAATAAGCTTTTATTGTAGGTTTGATAATATTTCTTAATCAATTCAACCCACAATTCCAAGGCAAAGAGTGCTTGTATACAAAAGTTATACTGCGGTAGAGTCATTTCAATGACAACTAAAATCATTCAAATTAAAGTACTGTCGGGCTGTTTTATATGCTTTGCATGCTGCCAGAAGTTAAAATAAGGAGCGAGATCTCTATTTCCACCCATAGTTGCTGTGGATATATATCCAAGCTCAGACAATAGTTCCAGCAGCTTTTTTCAGACCTCTATGAAAGTGGAAAGGAAATTTCCATATTTCACACTCACCTAACTGTGCAATTGAGCAGCTTCCACATAAACTTCAATTGGAAGTGACTAATCCTATATAATAAAAGCCTAATATGCAAATTGTTCTACTGGGAATTTGACTGCTCGCTATGACAGGCTCTGACCACCAGGGGGTGGCGATGCAGCACTGGCAGCGGGCAGCAGTAGAGGCACTGCCTGCTCCGATGGGCCCCGAGGAGAGTGGGACCACGGGGGGGATGGTGGAGCAGGTGAGCAGGTGACGCCAGGCTAAGGCAAGTGCAAGCACGGCCCCATTCGCCCCTCCAATCGTGACCAGTGGTGGCAGTGGGGAGGTGGGGCTGCCGCCCAGCACCAACTGATCGCCCCACAGACGGTGACCAGCAGCAGCAGCAGGGGTCAGGGCCACCACCCGGCTCCCAGGTGCTGAGGGAGCTGGGCGGGGGGCCCGGCCCTGACCAATCGTCCCGTAGACGGAGACCAGTGGCCAGCAGGCCCTGATCGCCCGATTGAGACTGGACCCTGGGATGGGACAGGGAACTGGGGGTGGGTGGTGGGTGACCAACCTCCCACAGCTCCTGGGCAGGGGGCTGACACCTCTCGCCGGCTACCTGGGGGCAGGAATAACTGGGACAGATGTGCGGTGAGAATGTGAGATGTCCACTGAGCTCACTCTCAATCTCCCTGCTACCCTCTCCCAGGAGGCCAGGGCTTGCACCAGAGAAGCCCCTGTGCTCAGGTGCTGGGCGCCTGCGAGGAGCCTGCCCCACACCTGTGTGGCCTCTTCTGGGTGAGCCAGGCCGAAGCTGCTGGGACCGCAGGGGCTGGTCGGACTCCCGGTGGGTTTGCGCAGAAGCCAGTCTGCGAGGCTGGCCAGGAGAGAGTGCGTTGCCCACCTGACTTCTGTGCAGAGCCGCTGGGCGGCCCAGAGGCCCACGCTGCGCCCCAGCCCACAGCGTCCAGCCATGCTCACCTCATCTCCGTGTGGGGACGTGGGTGCCAGCACTCAGGCGGAGGGGGGCACATGGGGGCTTAGGGGCCCAGGTGCTGCCCAGGGCCTAGAGGTCAGCTGGGACCTGCCCTTCTATACCAGATGCTCATGCCTTGATCACTGGCCAGGCCTAGGGACCACACCCATGCACGAATTTCGTGCACTGAGCCTCTAGTCTATAATATAATGACATGCTAAAAGGCAAATATTGAGATAAAAATCTAACAAAATTCTATAAATGTTTTACAAGAGATAAATATGCTCAATTAAAATCATATGCTTGTGTTAAGTGAAATAAGTCAGTCAGTGAAAGACAAATATATGATTTCATTTACATGTTGAATCTAAAGTATAAAACAAACAAACAAACAGAACAGAAACAAACTCATAAATACAGAGAACAGACTCATGGTTGCCAGAAGGGGACTGAGTGAAATAGGAAAAAGGATTAAGAAGTAGAGATTGATAGTTACAAAATAGTCATGAGAATATAAAACACCGCATAGGGAATAGAGTCAAAATATTGTAATAACTATGTATGGTGTCAGGTGGGTAGTGGAAATATCAGGAGAAACACTTTGTAAAATATATTTTACATGATCTAACCACTATGCTGTGCACCTTAAACTAATAACAAATAATATTGAATGTAAATTGTAATTGAAAAATAAAATTAAAAAAATATGCTTGGAAATACCTAGCTCATGGATTGATATCAATATTTGCCAATATCTGTGTGAAAAAGATATTTTCAAGATAAAGTATGTAAGCCGCTTCTACATGGCCACATTGAGCTAGTGCTGCAGCCTGGAAATAGGCTGAAGCCTTAGCCTCACCTGTGGCCTTCCTCAGCTTCATGACCATAGACCTGTGCGAAGTGAGGGAGCTTTGGGCCTTGGTGTAAATGTGTAAGCAGGATCCAAGCATTCTGCATACTGAGGAAATACCTTCTTGGGAGAGTGGATGAGCAGCATGGGGAGGTGTAAAATACTACCTGTTACTCATAAAACTAAATCAGAGGAAAATATTAAGAAGGAAAAAACAGACAGTAAGAAGGTAGCAGAAAATGTAAAATCAGAGGAAACATTAAGTGAGAAAAATGATCTCAGAGATGACCATGAAGGTGTGATTGAACCCAATTCTGAGGCCTCTCAAGAAATGAGAGCTGGATTCCGAGCAAGATGGCGGCATAGGTAAACACCGGAGACTGCTGCCGCAAACAACCACTTCAAAAATACAACTAAAAGAAGGAACGGACATCACCCAGAACCACAGGAAGGCTGGCTGAGG
>NW_005354425.1:752377-754831 GCF_000412655.1 Myotis brandtii | reverse complement strand
CTGAGGGAGGGGGAGGGGGGGGGGGGAGGGAGGGGGGGGGGGGGGGCGGGAACGGGGAGGAGGGGAGTTATGCGGGGGGGAAAGAGGAACAAATGTAATCTGAACAATAAAGATTTAATTTAAAAAAAAAGAAATGAGAGCTGAAAGTGTAGAGATAACTGAGGACATGATGGATCAGGCAAATGATAAAAATGTGGCTGCCATTGATGCCCTAAGTAATGGTGAACTACAGAAAGCCATTGACTTGTTCACAGATGCCATCAAGCTGAATCCTCGCTTGGCCATTCTGTATGCCAAGAGAGCCAGTGTCTTCGTCAAATTACAGAAGCCAAATGCTGCCATTGGAGACCGACAGAGTTATTGAAATAAATCGTGATTTAGCTCAGCCTTACAAATGGCGAGGCAGAGCACACAGACTTCTGGACCACTGGGAAGAAGCAGTCCATTATATTGACCCTGTGTTTAAATTGGATTATGATGAAGATGCTAGTGCAATGATGAAAGAAGTTCAACCAAGGGCACAGAAAATTGCAGAACGTTGGAGGAAATATGAGTGGAAACCTGAAGAGAGGTCAAAGAAAGAATGGAAAGGGTTAAGAAGACTCCTAACAAAATGAGAGAGCCAAGAGGGAGGAAGAAGCCAGAGGACAATCAGGAGCTCTGTATGGCATTTCCAGCTAGCTTTCCTTGAAGAATGCCTGGTAATTTTTTTCTGGAGGAATGCCTGGATTGGGAAGAGGCATGTCAATAGTAGGAATGCCTGGGCTCAATGAAATTATTTGTGATCCAGAGGTTATTGAATCCATGCAGGATCCAGAAGTTATAGTGGCCTTTCAGGATGTGGCCCAGAACCTGGCAAATATGTCAAAATATCAGAGCAACCCAGAGGTTGTTAATCTCATCAGTAACTTGACAGCCAAATTTGGGGGTCAAGTGTAATGCCCTTCTTACAAATAAAATCCTTGCTGGAGGAAAAGCAACCTAAATCTCCCAAATGGATGTTGCAAAATACAAACCAGTGTACCTCTGAACTTCTCATGAAGAAAGCTTTGAAGAGAATCCTTACCTCTCTGCCCCACATAAAGCTGTAATATTTTATAGTGGTTTTCCATTAGAGTGTTCATTCAGATAATGTTCTCCTACTAGGAATTACAAACTTTAAACACTTTTAAACTTTAATAATATTTCAAAACAAATAAAAAGGGTGTGTTAGCCCGGTTGGTGTGGCTCAGTGGTTGAGCGTCAACCTATGAATCAAGAGGTTCTTTCTATTGTCACCCAAACCTGGAGCTTTGACTGCTACAACCTGAAGGCCAACTCTTAGTCTATTCAAAATGAGTGTACTTAGAGCTTCTCCATCAACATCTTCAGCAATTATGACTAAGGGCTCATGGTGAGCATTGGGAGTTTCAAGAGCAGGTACAATTGTCTGAATACTAGAAATTTTCTTTTCCCTAGATATAACATAGGCATCTTAGAATTCACATTTTTGACCTTTTGCTGTATTAGTAAAGTATGGAGAAATATAACCCACATCAAACTTCATGCCGTCAATAATTTCTAATTCATCATTCAGTGTTTTACCATCCTTTACTGTGATGACACCCTTTCTTCCAACCTTTTTCATCACATCAGAAATGATGTCACCAATTTCTTTGTCTCTGTTTTCAGAAAGTGTAGCAACCGGAGCTATTTCTTCAGGGGTTGTCACAGGTTGAGACTGCTTTTTAAGTTTAGAAATTATAGCACCAACAGCTAACATCACATCTCTCCTGATCTCCACTGGATTAGCACAATCACTGATATTCTCAGAGCCTTTCTTGGCAAGATAGTGTGCCAGTACAGTAGTAGTGGTAGTGCCATTCCCAGTATCTTCATTTGTATTATTGGCAACAGCTTGAACAAGTTTAGCACCAATATTTTTATACTTATCTCTTAAGGCAATGGACTTTGCAAATATCACACTATCTTTTGTTACTTTGAGACTGCCCAAACTCTGTTTAATAATAACTGTTCTTCTCTTTGGCCCTATAGTAATGGTACAGCATCAGCTAAAAGGTCTATACCTTGAAACACTGAGGCTTGGGCACCAAATTTACATCTTTGATATAAGCCTGAGTGAGATGAGGAGCCAGTGCCCTGGAAACTGGCCTAATCTGACAAAGGACTTTGTGTAATTAAGGCATTTATGTGGGGTAGCTGCAGTGCAGGTGAGCTGTGAGGCAGGCCATCGGCAGTGAGTGAGGAAACAGGATATTTATAATGCTGCAGTAGAGTTGAATTACTTAGTTCTGTTCTCGTCTGATATATAAAATGTTTCATATTATTAACATACTAGTGGCCCGGTGCACTCGGAGAGGGGGGGGAGTGTCCCTCAGCCCGGCCTGCACCCTCTCCAATCTGGGACCCCTGGAAGGATGTCCTACTGCCAGTTTACAGGGATTGGGCCTAAAC
>NW_005354425.1:748493-750815 GCF_000412655.1 Myotis brandtii | reverse complement strand
CTGAGCCCCGCGCTGCCTGGGCTGCACACGGGGGCCTGGATGGCAGCTCCCACTGTCCTGCCCTGCCTACAGTATGCAAATTAGCCGCCATCTTTGTTGGAGGTTAATTTGCATATCGCTCTGATTGGCTGGTGGGCATAGCAAAGGTACGGTCAATTTGCATCTTTGTCTTTTATTAGGTAGGATAGAGGGATTAAGGTAATATTTCCCTTTTTATATTTCTATGTTTAAAAGTACCTTTCCTCATCAGAAAATGACCAACTCTTTGTTGGCTTCCTACTTGTTTTTACATTCTCCCCCTTATTCTTCTTGGGTTAATGATAGTCCTTTTTCACTAGCATCATCACTACTATATAATTCACAGCATAATTGTGCAAGCATATTTAATGCTGGGTTTGATTTAATATATAATACAGTGGGGTAATACCCCTAACAACTGAAGTTTCTTACTTGGCCAAGATATTTCATTTTTAAGTGTTAGATTTCTACTTTGGTGAAATCATATCAATAGATGTCAGAAGGAGGAATTCCCTTTGATGTTTGCTCTTCTACTTAGGAAATACCAATTAAATTATCTTTGTATTTTGGAGGGTATGGGGTTTGAATTAATTGAGATACATAGAGGGGAACCTAACTTCTGATAGAGCATGAATTATAAAACTGATGAGATACAAGGTTGTTCTTCATTGTGCAGTTGTTGGCATTATGAAAGATTTATTGTTCTCTTATTCAGCTCTTAAATACTGCAACCATATTTCCACCTCTCCTTTCTCTTCTTCCCTCTGCTCCAAGGATAAAAAAATGATAATTTCTCCATTGTACATCCAATTCCTATATTAAATAAGACTAAGTGCAGGCACTGTACCAGGAATTTCTGATTTATACCTATATTTCAATTAAAATGCTAGTGTTTAAAAACAAACTCAAGGAATGATATCATCTTCTTTGCTTATTAAAGGATCAGTGGTAGAAGCAGTTAAGTAAATTCTATAGAGTACACTTTTGAAATAGCACATCTCTGAAGTCATAAATTGATTCAGATTCTAACCCAGGGGTGGGCAAACTTTTTGACTCGAGGGCCACAATGGGTTCTTAAACTGGACCGGAGGGCCGGAACAAAAGCATGGATGGAGTGTTTGTGTGAACTAATATAAATTCAAAGTAAACATTACATAAAAGGGTACGGTCTTTTTTTTTTTTAGTTTTATTCATTTCAAACAGGCCGTATCCGGCCCACAGGCCGTAGTTTGCCCACGGCTGTTCTAACCCTTTGCTGTACTCAAGCAGATGAAAATGCATCTATTATATAAATGAGAAAAAGCTGTATGCTAATTGAGCATGCTTTTTAAAGCCTTTAAAAAAACAGCATATTTTTAAAAGATAAATTATGTAAAACCTCATTACAGTTCAACAGATGAACATATGCAATCAATTTTGATAGATATCACTAACTTTGAACCCCAATTAAGCAAAATGTTATTCTCCCAAAAGACTTACACTCTTTTTATTAATAGACCTTTATTATAAAAATTGTATGCAATTAACATTATATTTTTAGTTTCAAGAATAAAATAGTTGTGGACATTTGTTTTCTCTGTTGTTAAATGAGTATCTACATAGTGGTTTCAAATGTACCTCTGAGTTACCAAACCCAAAATTTTTACTCTCTGCCCTTTACAGCAGTGATTTTCACCCATTTTCATCTCATGACACACATAAACTAATTACTTAAATTCTGTGGCACACCAAAAAATATATTTATTACTGATTTAAGAAAAATAGGTACAATTTTGATTCATTCACACTAACAGCTAGTGTGTTGGCTGTCATCAATTTTTTAAATATATTTTTTATTGTTGATAGTATTACAGATATCTCCCATTGTCATTTTTTTTAAATGGGAAAAGAGGTCAATGCCCCTAACTAGTCAGGTATTGCATGTTTTTAAAATTCTTATGGCACTGTTGAAAATTGCTGCACTATAGATTTCAGACAATTGCAAAATTGAAAGAGCAGGACTTGTGTGGACTTGAAGGTAGCTCAGGACCCTAAGGCCTCATGGAAAAGAGAACTGATTGTGAGCCATCCTAGAACCTAAGGGCCTTTGCCATTCATTGGACACAGGGCATGTCAATCCTCGCTTCCCAGCCAATGAGCTTGGAGCTTGTAAGGCGCAGGCGCGGCCCTTTGTTGACGCTCGTGGCCCCACCCCCCATGGTGTGGCGAAGCCTTGGTGGGTGGGTCCGGCCGTCCACACCTGCCCGTCAGAGGCCGTTGGCCAGTGGACAGCCAGTTCCTCCTCCGCCCCGCCCCTTCCCGCGG
>NW_005354425.1:725680-747989 GCF_000412655.1 Myotis brandtii | reverse complement strand
CGTGGTGCCACGCCAGAACATGCTGCTGGACCCCAACCTGTTACCTTTGGCGGGCTTTCACATCATGTTCCTGGACCTGGTGCGCAGAATGCTGCGCCGTCTGTACCACAACGACCACGTCCTCCTGCGTCCCAACGCCTTTCGCAGTGTCATTCTGCCCAGACATCACCTGCCAGGTCAGGAGGCCCAGGTCCGCGTGCTCTCGGAGCCAGATGCCTCTGGAGAGGGGGCTGCAGCTGTGCTGCCCGAGGGCCTTGGCAACAGAGCCGTAGGCTCTGGAGAGGGGTTCCTGGCCCCAGAACCCGAGGCCAAGGTGGAGGCCAAGGTGGAGGAGGAGGAGTCGGCGGCTGGGGAGATGGCAGAGGAGGCACAGGAGGAGCCCAGGCAGGAGGCCGAAGCCCCCCAGGGTGAGGATCTGGCGGAGTCAACATTCTTACAGACTTGATCCCCAAACTTTGAGAACTGATCCCGAGGACTTTCTAAAAATGAAAGATTCAGGGGGTTGAGGGGCTAATGAGCTTCACACAGAATTTGTCGCTGAGGCAAAACTATTTCCCCAAGACAGTTCTGACTAGAACATACAGAATACCCTGGCTATTCTGATCCCTTTTGCTCCGCAAGGCCAGAAGTCAGCAGCAGCACAGGTTTACGAGAATAAGGGAAGTAATGTCACCGTGCAAACAATCGAGCAGCAGAAATGTGAGGGCCACGGAGGTGTTGCCTCCACTAGTAGGAAGGTGCCCAGCTCGTCTTCTCCTAGTTACTTCCATCCTCCTGCTTCTCCTGAGGGTTTATGTGTGAACCCGTTCATTATGAACTGGGATTTTCTTCTGGGAATGTCTGATCCCAAAGTCTGTCTTATTCTTCACTAAAGAAACAACTGAAGAAGGGGCCCAGGGTGCTGAAAGTAAGGAAGACAAGGAGGAGTTGAACAAAAAACAGGAAGGACCTGAAATGGTTGTGGATCCAGCAGAGAGCAGATCCAGCAAATCCAGGTATCTGTGTATCACTTTTAATATCACCCAACCATTCCTGGCATTTACCTGTTACTGACAGCTTTATTTTTTTTTAATTCTACCAGTAAATTAATTTTAAAAATGTTGTTTAAAATTAGTTTTGAAATTCAGTTTTATCTACTTAGAATGTTAATAGACTACTCATACACCTAGTAATATAAAACACATTATGTACTGAACTATACTTCATGGCTACTCATTTGTTCTCATGAGGTCTTCTGTCCTCTACCTGTAAAGATTAAGGAATGGTAAATATATTAGTACCTAAGGCCAATATTTGTTTAGAAAACAGTTACTAGATGCAGCAGCTAAAGTAGCTGGGCTGTGTGGTTGGGCCTTCATTGCTTGGCCATAGAAATGCAGTCTGATTATTATACTAAGTGAAATAAGCCAGTTAGAGAAAGACAAATACCATATGATCTCACTTACATGTGGAATCTAATAAACAAAATAAACTGACAAAATAGAAGCAGAGGCATGGATACATGGAACAGATTGACAGCTGTCGGACAGGAGGGGGGTGGAAAGGACTAGATGAAAGAAGGTGAAGGGATTAGCCAAAGAACATATATGCCTAACCCATAGACACAGCAAACAGGTGGTGATGGCCAGAGGGAAGTGGGGGCAGGGACTGGGTGGAGGTGGGCAAAGGGGGGTGGTAAATGGGGACATCTGTAATCATGTCAACAACAAAAATAAAGTTTTAAAAAAACTAGTCTCCTATAAGAATTAGGAGACAAGGACGACTTACAAATAGCAAAAAAGATAACAATTTCAAGTAAGACCACATTTAATGATTAATACCTAAATTTTTGGTTGTAGATTTTTGTATTTTATGTGACAGTCAAAAGAAAAGAAACTTAGTCATAGAATGATTATTGTTAATCACTGAATTGGTAATTAAGTCTCAAGGTTTATCTTATCTTTGACTATATTTAAATGAATAAATTTATCTCTCTTTTATGGCACTTTCATAGCTGCATGTTTTATAATAGCCTCTTATTTGGGTGATATGGAAACTGAGGGTCTGGGAGTGTCACTTATAGAATGAGCACAGGCTTTTAAGGTGGAGAGATTTATTTAAATACCAGTGTGGCCTCTCAAGGGAAAGAAAAGGCATTTATGGTGTTAGGCAAGAGGGAGACAAGTTGGTATGATCACAATTGAAGCCATGGGTTATAGGAGCATCCTATACCCAAAGGTGCAGGTAACAATTAGCAGATATGTGGTCCTGTCCAAAAGTCCACAGAGACATTTGGTCTATGCCAAAAGGTCCTTGATATTTAAATTCTGCTTTTCTGCAAGATTGGAGCCCTGACCCCATGTGCCATTACAAGCTAGGCTACTGAGGCAAGAAAGGTTACTATTGGCAATAAGGCCAGAATACAATTATTGGACCAATAAAACTTTATATTTTTATGTATTAATCCTATAAATCAGAAGTGTATATAAACATTATGGGCTTTTTGAACCCAGGATGTTTCCTAAGCATGGGCATTCTGGACAGAACCAAATATCAAGGCATTTTAGTGTGGACCAAATGTCACAATAGATCTCTTGGACAGAATCAAATGATCTGCAAGGCAGGTTACAAGAGGGAAGCGTGTTGTTCTCTCCTCGTTGGGATATAGCGCAGGTACAAATGCAGCAGGTACACACAGGGCTATTTTCTTAGATTTAGAAAGTCATCGGAGCTGGTTAATGCCTTGTAAGTGTTAATTTTCTTTCATTTAATCCTGCAGTTTGGAGGACTAGAAAGAAGATAAAGAAGAAAGAATTTGTTGTTCACTCTTCTTAAGTTTTTCATTTTCATAAATCCATGTTAATTGTATTAACCACTCATATCATTCCAAACTTCATCACCCAAAAAGTGCTATCCAATGATATCTAACTTTTATTTCTTATAGCTATATTTGACAGCATTTGTTTTAGTTAAAAATAAGTTTGTTTCAATTAATAAACTGAAATGCAGGCAGAGTTTAGTTAGATAAATAATCCCAATGGCACTTTCATAGCTGCATGTTTTATAATAGCCTCTTATTTGGGTGATATGGAAACTGAGGGTCTGGGAGTGTCACTTATAGAATGAGCACAGGCTTTTAAGGTGGAGAGATTTATTTAAATACTAGTGTGGCCTCTCAAGGGAAAGAAAAGGCATTTATGGTGTTAGGCAAGAGGGAGACAAGTTGGTATGATCACAATTGAAGCCATGGGTTATAGGAGCATCCTATACCCAAAGGTGCAGGTAACAATTAGCAGATATGTGGTCCTGTCCAAAAGTCCACAGAGACATTTGGTCTATGCCAAAAGGTCCTTGATATTTAAATTCTGCTTTTCTGCAAGATTGGAGCCCTGACCCCATGTGCCATTACAAGCTAGGCTACTGAGGCAAGAAAGGTTACTATTGGCAATAAGGCCAGAATACAATTATTGGACCAATAAAACTTTATATTTTTATGTATTAATCCTATAAATCAGAAGTGTATATAAACATTATGGGCTTTTTGAACCCAGGATGTTTCCTAAGCATGGGCATTCTGGACAGAACCAAATATCAAGGCATTTTAGTGTGGACCAAATGTCACAATAGATCTCTTGGACAGAATCAAATGATCTGCAAGGCAGGTTACAAGAGGGAAGCGTGTTGTTCTCTCCTCGTTGGGATATAGCGCAGGTACAAATGCAGCAGGTACACACAGGGCTATTTTCTTAGATTTAGAAAGTCATCGGAGCTGGTTAATGCCTTGGAAGTGTTAATTTTCTCTCATTTCATCCTGCAGTTTGGAGAACTAGAAAGAAGATCGAGAAAGAAGAAAGAATTTGTTGTTCACTCTTCTTAAGTTTTTCATTTTCATAAATCCATGTTAATTGTATTAACCACTCATATCATTCCAAACTTCATCACCCAAAAAGTGCTATCCAATGATATCTAACATATTTATTATAGCTATATTTGACAGCATTTGTTTTAGTTAAAAATAAGTTTGTTTCAATTAATAAACTGAAATGCAGGTAGAGTTTAGTTAGATAAATAATCCTGACTCATATCTCTCTTACCTCTTTGTTTTGAAAGGTATCACTTTCCACCATTTTGTAAGCCTGCTTTAAATTATCTTATGGCAGCCCAAAATAAATTAAAATGTCGAGTTGGAAACAATTTTTGATGTCAAGCCTTTAGAGCTGCTCTGTCTGATTTAAGATGTGCTTAACTATAAAAGGTGTCACCGCTCTCACTAATAAACTGTATACTGATTACCTGTTTAAATGATAACATATTGAATTAAAATATACTATTAAAATGAATTTTGCCTGTTTCTTTTTTGACGCAGCTACTAGAAAAGTTAAAATTACACATGTGACTTGCATTATATGTCTGCTAGACAGAGGGGCTCTAGAACAGTTTCGAAGGAAACCTCATAGATGGCCCAGCATGCCTGGAGGCCAGATGGTGCTGCTGAGCCTGGGCCCAGACATTGATTTGGAACAGTGGTTCTCATAGTTCGATCCCCAAAACAGCACCATGAGCATCACCCAGGAATTCTGGGGCTCCACCCAAGACCTACTCAATCAGAAACTCCAAGGGTAGCCCAGCAGCCTGTGTTTAGCAGGCTCTGCAGGGGATTCTGATGCAGTGCAGGCTTGAGAAGCACTAGTTTAAAGGTATGAGAAGCACTATTAAAGCCACAGGGGAAGAGGCTGAGACTCACCCAAGGTAGGACCAGCCTTAACTCGCTGGCTTGGAACTGTTGCAGGTAAACTGAACAGGATGGCAAGGGCTGGACTGCGGAGAACAGAACTCACAGGGTCTGAGAGATAGGGGGGCTGAGAGTGGGTGATGGCAGCAGAAAAATGCATAAGGGGGGAAAGCTGGTTCCAGAAGGATACAAACATAATACCATGTACATGAAGTCTAAAACATTGCAAACTGATCACCATATATTGATTGTGGATACAAGTATCTGGAGTAAAAAGCATGCTCATGGGAGCTGTGTACCAATGTGGCAAGTGCAACAGCATGTGTGGGAAAGATAAAACACTTCATTTAGGATGATGGTTATGTCTTGGAGAAAGAAAGGGAAGGGGATCTTATTGAGGAGGCTTCAACAGTGGACTTCAACGTAAGAAATGTAATGTTACATATCTAAAGCTGGGTGGTACATACATAGATGTTGATAGTATTATTCCCTATATCTTTGGGTAAGTCTGAGATATTTCCTAATAAAAATGAGCAAAATAAAAAGAGGAAAGGGAGAGAATGTGTTTAATCTGTAGACTCTGTCTAAAGGGGGAAAAGGTGGAGTCCTATTTGACCAAAGCATCAGAGAAGGGGCAGGGCTCTTGCGGTTGAAACTAGACAGCCTCATTTTTGCATTTAGTTAAGGTTTCCTAAGTGCTTTCTTGATTGCACTGATACCTTCTCTTATATTCTATGGTAGCACATCTCATATTCTAACTTATATTGTCATTCTTTAATTGAGGTGAAATTTACATAAAACTAACCATTTAAAAGTGAACAATTCAGTGACAATCACAATTTTGTGCATCCATCAACTCTTTAGTTCCAAAATATTTTCATCACTCCAAAACCCTGTTCCCATTAGTCATTCTCCATCTCCCCATCCCCCCAGCCCCTGGCAACCATCAATCTGTTTTCCACCTCCATGAATTTACCTATTATTGGACATATTATATAAATAAAATCATATAGCCGACCTTTTGTGTCTGGCTTCTTTCACTTAGCATAATGTTTTCAAGATTCATCCACATTATAGCATGTGTTTGTACTTCATTCCTTTTTACAGCTTAATAATATTCTATTGTATGCATGTACCTCAATCTGTTTATCCATTCTTCTGTTGATGTCATTTGTGCTGTTTCTACTTTTGGCTATTATGAATAGTGCCAATACGAACATTCATGTCCTAGTATTTATTTGTGCATTGTGTGTGTGTGTGTGTGTGTGTGTGTGTGTGTGTGTGTGTATCTACTTCCCCTACCCCCCAACCCCTGATCACCTGGACTGTGAACTTCTGAATGGTTGGGACTATAAAAGGGGTTATCTTTCTTTTCCAAAGGCTGCTGAGCTTTTCACTTAGTAGGTGTTCTACTAATGCCTGTTAAAGCAAAGTAAACTTCACATGCCCACAATTACTTTTTGTGTGTGTCGATGTTTTAAAATGTATTATGTATTCCTTATGGCTGGAACCACATGGTGAAACAGAGAGGCACAGGCTCCTTGTCATCATTACCTAAAATGAAAGGGCAGGCCAGTAGACATTTTTTCCATATAGTGTGATTTGAGCACCTTCAAATTGTTTTTGATTTTTCAGTGCTTACATTGTATACTAGTAAGCTGATAGTATAGTCTTGCTCTTAGACCCAGGCAAGAGGAATTTCTGTCCTGGGCTCCATGCTTTAGAGTCCCCACTTTCGTCCTCTTCCAACCATGCCCCTCCCTACAGGGCCAGGAGCCCAGCCCCTGGAACAAGGGGTGTGCCCCTGCTATCCCATGTTTCAGGTACCTGGCACCCCTTTACAGTCCCAAGTCTGCTGCCAGGGCCTGTGTGCTTCTCTTGGGGCTGTCCTTGGAAGGGCTGACTACATTGCTGGGATCTGTGCTCCCAGGCCTAGGGGGTGGTAGTATATGCCCAGAACTGGGGATGGGTCTGGTCTAGGTGATTGGGAAGGGGGGCAGCTCTTCCTACACCATTGGAGCAGGACTTACAGGAGTCAGAATTCTAAATCCCAGCCTGGCTTTTCAGGGGTTATGAAGGTACATTTGTCATAAAGAAGATACAACTTACTTTACTTAATGGTTCATTTGTTATTTTAAATATTTTCATACATATGGGTATGTGGATCCCTAATTGAACTCTTTTTCTGAACCCCCAAAATTTTACAAATGCTTCAGAAGGGCCAGGTTAAATATCTGATCTATCACCCCTTTCCCTTGATTACTCCATGTTACAAGTTGTTATCTAAGCACAGCAGGGCCCTTTCCTTTTGATAGTGGCTTGTTCCAATAGCCCATATTGCTTTAGGACTTGGACCCAGTCCCTTGGGCAGGCTGGAGTACCACCATCTTGCCCCCTCCCCCACATACACACTCATCCCCATCAGCATTCTTTCTCCTACCGGTCTCTTTGCTCCCCAGGTGTTTACACAGATGAGCACCTCTTCTTCAATACCACCCTCCCCTGTACAAATACCCAACTGGAGGCCATCAGCTTGGTCAGGCACAACTTGGTTATGCCATACACAACTTCTTAAGATAATTCTGCTTCTCTGATAACCCTCTGGTCTGAACAGTCAATATTCTACTTGATTTCCCTCCCCATGTGACAGACAGAGACAACTACAGAACAAGCTTTATTTATTTTATTTGCTTTGCATATAGCCAAAATCAAGAATGCTAAAAACTGAAAACTTGTCAAAATGTGCCTACAGGCATTAAAAAAACTTAACATCTACTTTAAAACAGAGTTTTGTTATTACCTGTGGAAAAGAAATTGTTAATGGAGTGTTCTTAGAGTGAGAATAACCTAATAGTGGTCCACCCTGAGAAAAGGGGGAAGGGAGGTATAGCAATTTATCTACATGATTACCTGGGTAAAGGGTATCTATTTTAATGAACTATTCACTATGGGAATACAAAGGAAATCAAACCAAATCAATCAAAAACCTAACATTATCAAAAGGGTAAAAAGATACAATACCAGGAAAAATAGTTTTATAGAGAAAATGCAAAATCCAGCATATGATTATACAATGTCACACTATACCATCAGCAAAACCAAGCACTGAAAGCATTTAAATTAGCTCTAGCATCTCACTGCCCATCTGAATTTCTTTTCCATGAAGCAACATCCCACTCAGAACTTAAAGGTGCAGTTGTATCTATCCCTGCATTTCTGTTTAAACAAAGTAGCCCCGAGGTGGTAGAGGCAGACACAGTGAAAGTTATAATAAGACACTTCTGGGTCTCCTAAGAAAATGAGCTAGATGCTGTGCAGGCATCCAAATGGAGCGCCCCCCTTAGTGTTTGGTGTATTTGGAGAATGGAATAGGAGGGAAGGGTGAGTCACTCACTGAGGAGGTGAGGGCTGTCAAACTTCTGAGGTGTGTTCTTCAGGAAAGAGGGCAGGAAGAGGCTGATTTAATCACTCAAGGCTTCCAGTTACCAGAAATGTAACTGTTCTATGGCAGTCTTGCTTTGGGCTAAAATCTTGTGAAACAGAGTTTTCTGAGGGAAAAGGAAAAGAAACTAGGCTATGCAGGGGTCTTCACCTTAAATCTGGAGCCAGGGGGTAAGGCATCTCTCCAGTGGCCTCAGACTTCCTTCATGGAAGGTATTTTGACTAAAAGTATGTTTTGGCATCTACAGAATTTTGAATTTCAACAGGGTCTTTAGTGCTTATAAAATAGGATATGGCCCTAGCCAGTTTGGCCTAGAGGATAGAGTGTCTGCCCATGGAATGAAGGGTCTCAGACTGGATTCCGGTCAAGGGCATGTACCTCGGTTGCAGGCTCCATCCCTGGTCTGGTAGGGGCGTATGCAGGAGGCAACTGCCAAGTGTCTCTCTCAGATTGATGTTTCTCTCTTTCTCCCCCACCCCTTTCACGCTCTCTAAAAAAATCAATGGAAAATATCTTTGGTTGAGGATTAACAACAACAAACAGGATATATATGATATCTAGTACACTTCTGAGCAACTGGAGAGGGTCGCAGTGGCATTGGGGAAAGCAGTCAAAGACTGGTGAACTAACCCTCCAGAGGAGCATGATAATCTCCAAGAAATATTCTGCCTCACAGGAAGGTACTCACTGCTGCCAGACCTGTGACAGATTGATATAGTGAATGTGTAAAGAGAGAGCTCTGAATAAATTGCAGGCATTGAGATTTCCCAGGTATACAAAGAAGGTGTTTTAAAGTGCAATGGGCTGACTGAGGGATGGACTGTGCAAAATTTTTCTTGGAGACCCAGGATTTTCATTTCCACCACCTCTTCTAGGGGCCTTGGTAAAGCTTGGAGCAGCAACCAAAAACTAAAGCACTTAACTAGGCTCATAAACCTAAAAGCCAATCCTTGGGCCAAATGATCTGGACATTTCCACTAGAATTAATTTATTTGATTAAGGGAAATGACCCCTATCTTAGTTGCTCCAACAAAATGTTTTTGCTTTTGCCCTTCTAAAACACATTGTCCAACGTTAAAGATTTCAAAATTCTATAGTATTGCTAACATTTTACATAGTTTTTATAGAGGAAATGCTGGGTTTTCAGATGCTGGCAGTGACTGAACTAAACATTAGGCATTTGTGGCATTTGTCTCACTCACATAATTATTAGCTTTAATTCCCATTTTAAGGCTTTTTTGCTTATTAGAAAACGGTTACATATCTAAATAATTCAGTGCATAGCATTAATAAAGCTCTTGGCAATTATCATTTGAAATGCTGATGCTCCACCCAGGAGCTATTTATTGCATGGTTTCTGTTATATGGCTCCATGCTTTGGCTTTCTTCTTGGCCATGGAGAACCAGATTGGCTCATCTGGCTCTTGGAACATGGCTGGGTGAGCTGAAGGTTTTCTGGTTTCTTTTTTCATGGCGAGCACTTGAATCATCTTCTCATTTTCATATCCTACTGGAACCACAGCAAATAACACACAAGCAGTAAGAAGCCCTAGAGGTACTGAGCTATGTTTAAATAATACAATAAAATTTTCCTTCTTTCATGTTTATTCTGTTTTCTAAAACTTAATGCATGGAAAATGCAATGGGTAGTATGGCAAAGGGGTAAAATCAATATGGCTATGTCACAGGGATGTGGACAAGGGAAGGTCTGAGAGAAAAATGCTTACAGCTGTAACTGCCAATGTTTGGGTGGTTATTACTGGATTGGCTTATACTTTTGAATTGAGATCAGAGAAAAATCATATTATATGGTATCTTCAGTTTTTTAAATCTCCAATATTATTTTTCTTTCGCTAATCTATGATGTTGTGTGACATAAATGATGATAAAGTAGCTCAACCCGGTAAAAGTCTGTGCTAAATAACACTGTACCAACTACTCTGATCAAGCAGACTTACCTCCCTATTCCCCAATTCCACTCCTTTCCTCATCCTGTTTTATGGTTGATTAACTTAGTGGCTTAGACTCAATCAGTGCTTCTCAACCCTGGCTACACATTAGAATTTCCTAGAGTTTTTTAAATATACAAAGGCCCAGCCCTGGCCAGCATGGCTCAGTTGGTTGGGCATCGTTCAGTGCACCAAAGGGTTGCCAGTTCAATTCCCAGTCAGGGCACATGTTTAGGTTGCTGGCTCAATCCCTGGTGGGGGCATGCAGGAGGCAGCTGATCGATGCTGCATTCTCACATTGATGTTTCTCTCTCTCCCTAAAAATCAATAAACTATTCTTTAAAAATAAATAAATAAAAATACCAAAGCTTATGTCATTTCCTGAACAAACTGAATTAGGATTTCTAGCAATGGAGCCAGGACCATCTGTAATTTTTTAAAATTTTTTTTAATTGCTTAAAATATCACAAAGAGTAGTACATTTGTCTCCTTTTTTTCCCACCTTGACCTTCCCCCAGCCCCACCCCTAAAAGCTTACCAGTGAGCTTTCTAAAACAGTGACTTGAGAACCACTTGGCAGGAATATAGTGTCCATGAGATTATTAATAACTATGAGCAGGTCAGGTGCTACTATTTTATGGCCAGACAATGGGTTACCAAATTCCTAGTCTAATTTTTCATGAGGGGGACTAAAGGAAAGGACAAAGATAATTCAATATAAATCCATCGTACTGGGCCCTTGTTCTTGCTGAAAACAACAACAACAACTCTCTGGCATATAACTCTGCTGATGAAATCACACTCTGTTCTATTCCAGCATAATGTTTTTTCCACTTTCAACATTTCCCCACCTCTCATACCGCTGCTTAGAATATAGAGGGGCTAAAACAAGCCTTTTAAATAGTTTTAAAAAAACAATTCAATATCATTCGGTCTTTAGAGTGGATTATTCTTAATAGTTTCATTGAAAATAGAGAAGATGAGAACACACTGCTTTGCTATGAACTGAAAAGTAACTTGGTTCTTTCCTCTTGAATACTAGCCTCAGAAACATTTTAGTACATGATCATAATTTTGTACCTACGCAATTTCCTCAATAGGGTAAAAAAAATGGAAGCTACTCTGAAAGTTATACACTGGACTTATAACAGCCACAGTGATTGGATTTTCCTAAAACAAGTAAATATCTGTACCTAATGGAAGAGCCATGAGAGACTCATGAAGCTGATTTGGAGTTGGAGGTGGGAAGATATATATTGTCAGAGCTTGAAAATGCAAGAGTTTCACAGCATTCTTCTAGGGCTGTTTGGGGGAGGGGGTTAGGTGAGTGTTTTTACCTGCTTTGGTAGAGTCAGGTAGCTTCATCTGTGCCTTCTTCTCCTGTCTATTGACATCGGAAGTGGAAATCTCTCTTTGTTGGCTTTGTTTTGCAAGGTCATCTCCCTTTAATACAAAAATGAAAACAGGAAGCTTGTAAGGCCTAACATGAAAACAGCCAATTACTTATTCAGATGATCACAGGTATAAGCCCTGTCCTGGGTATTATGAGGCCAAAATTAATAAAAAGGAAAGATATGGAGTGATAGAGATAGAAAAAGATAAGGAAAGAAATAGCAGTGAGAGCCCCCTTGGTTCAGAATTTAGGTTCACAAACCCTAAGCTGGTTCAAGTTTACCACTTTTCAGATCTGGAAAAAAGGTTGTCTAATCATACAAATAGTGTAAACAGGTTGACATGAGAATTATTTATCTTTAGAACAACCTTTTTCCTAGCACTTAACAGCAAACTAACAGAATGTGGTGGTTACAAACAAGTTTTATCAATTAACTGAAGTGAGTTCCATAGGATTTCTATTGAGCAAAACTTGTTGTCATCTGACTTGCACTCCTTGCATTAGAAAATAATATAATTATAGGTCTTTTCAAAATTGTCTAGTGTAAGCTTTTCAAATTAACCTCTCCATACTGATCTAAATGTGTGTGTGTGTGTGTGTGTGTGTGTGTGTGTGTGTGTGTGTGTGTGTCTAAAATATCTGTAAGAATAGTTCTTCAACTTTCACCCCAGTCATAAAAAACTTTCACTCCAGTCATAAAAAATCTTTTGGGATTTTTTATGACTTACTCCTTATTTCTCAACCAATTTCATGGAATCTGCTTTAGAATGTTTAGGACAGGATTTGATTTATAGAATCTTTTCACATTCATTACTTTCACACACTAAGAGCACAAAGTGGGGCACATTTGTTTGAGTACAAAGCAAGTCTTTTCCCTTGAAGAGTCCTCCTGTCTTGATTAATGCAACCAAAGAAGTGGGGAGATGTATGCCTGGAAAAGTTTCCAGTGCAACCTGTGGGAGTGTTTTGTGGGTTCCCCCAGATCCTACCTCATATCTAGGCACCTTAGTGCCAACCTTTGCTCCAGCTCTATTCTTGGTTTTCAGCTCTTTCGTAGGAACCTGGGTCGGGGAATTCTTCTGCTTCTGCTTGACCATGGTTATCCAAGATGGGTCTAAGGTGGCATAACCTGATAGTTTACCAGGAGCCTTTCCTGAGAAAGGAATTAAAGGAGTTAGAACTGAAGCAAGGCAGGCAGAGTCTTGAGGCTGGCTGGGGCCTACCCATAATAATGTCCCAATGGGATCCTTGTGAATTGCCCAGTGAAAATAAATAGATCTCACATAGAGAAGAGCCCCCTTCTTTTGTACCCTCCCCAAAATCTAGTAAGGAAGGAGTTCTTTGGGTAGATAAGAAGCTGTACTTCAAAGTTTACATACTGTTCTCTTACTGGTACCTTTCCCTTCCTTGTCCATCTCTCTTCCTATCTCCAAATCATGATAGGACAATGGTTGCCAGGTGGGTTGGAAAAATTCCTAGGAGGTCAGAGGTTCAGGTCATTGACCATTAATGCCAATCCTCTAACTCCAAGGAAATGCTTACAGTATTTGTTACTTCATAGATCCTTATGCAAGTGTGTAGGTACATGGGTGTGGTTATAGGCATATACATGACTATGTGATGGTGAGTTGGAAGATGCAAAGACTTTGTGAGAGATTAGTACTCAAAAGATCACCTAGATCTGGATTCTTAGACATTTCAGGTGAGGGAAGAAGCTCTGGAAGTACAACCACTTACAGTAAATTAAGATTTCAAGCTGAGAGTCTGAACATAGTGCTCTATTAATGAGCTGTCTTTAAAAATCCACATGGTGTGGGGGGGCATAATACATGTAAAAGTGTTTTGAGAAAATCATAACATTTTATCCAAATGTAAAGCATACAGAGGGTGGGAGAGAGGGAATGGGAAGATGGTCATGTGTCCATTAAAGAATCCCTTAATCTAGAATGGAGCACTATCCTGCCCCTAAATCAACAAGCCAGCCCTATCAAAGCAAAAACTCAGCAGGCAAGGCTAGAACAGACTTCTTCCCATTCAAGACTGATTTACAGTTCTTCCCTCCGCTTGGTACCTAACTTCCATCTGGAAAGATAGTCTCACCTGGGATCTTGTAATCAGGTTTCTTCTTGAGCATGCTGTCAGATTTGGGCTTGCTCTGTTGCTTCTCTGCAATGTCAGATGTTGTGGTAAGGTTCTTGGAGATGCCCAGGAGCCCCTGGGAAGCACTTACGATTTGTGATTCTCTGTCTGTGTAAGATGAAACTGGGCCTAAGGAGAGTGAAGGAAGCTTGGTAGAATGGTTTTGTTCCTCACTCTTGTACTTCTCTGAGGAAGGGATTCTCTTCAGTCGAACTCCAAAGAGGTTTTCAACATCAGCCTCACTGGTGGATAAATTTGAATAGTCGTTATTTTGATCACTACTCTCAAGAACATCCTCCTTAGTGTAAGTGTCCCCAGAAGTGGATGGTGGCCAGGCAGGAGCAAGGGCGAACTTCACAGATTTAGTAGCAGGAGTCGAAATGTTCTTAAAGAGGTCTTCAGAGTCTTGGCTGTGTTCCCTAGTTTTGCTTGGAGAAGCTGGACCTCTTGGGAGGGCCTGGCTGCTAGGATTGCTCTCAAAAATGATTCCCTTGGCAGCAGTACTCATGGAACTTGAATAAACTTGTTGCTTATATTGAGGGTCTGCAAAAGCCTGAAAAGGGTGTCTGGGAGGCAGCTGATTCTCAGCACTGCTCCTCTCTACAGGTACACTGACTGAGCCTGATGAGGACACCTGTGGTTGGAATTCAGCCCCATCCTCAGCTTGGATAGGGCATCTGGAAGGCAGCTGCTCTTCAGAACTCTTCCATTCTTTAAGAGAGCTCTCAGAAACTGTGGAGACTTCTTGCTCATACTTAAGCTTCCCCCATGCCTGGGAAAGGTATCCAGGAAGCAGCTGCTCTTGGGGATAGCTACACTTAACAGGAGCATTTTCTGAATATGAGAAAACTCCTTGTGGGTCTTCAAGCCTCCCTGAAGACTGTAAAGGGCATTTTGTAGGCACCAGCTTTGAAGAAATGCCTCCCTCAATATCAGCACTCTCACAACCTGAGAAAACTTGGTGCTCAACTGTAGGCTTCAACAAATATTTGAAAGGTTGATTAGAAGACAGAGGATCCACATAAACCTGATCCTCCATATTAGGGCTCTCTGAAAAGACATGCTGTGCCATAAATTTCACAAATGACTGAGAAGGACACTTGGGATGTAGTGATTTCTTAGACATGCCTCCTTCAACAGCAGTGTTCTCTGGATGTAAGGATATTTCTTGAATGCTAGGCATTGAGAAGTGGGTGGGATATTCGATAGGCAGTGGCCTCTCAGAAATGCACCCAACAACAGCATTCTCAGAAGTTGGCATCATTTTCTGGATTTTATGTCTCACAATGGACCAATGTCTGGGAGGCAGCATCTCTGTAGAAGTGTCCCCCTCAATGGCAACACTCTTTGGACCTACTGATTTCATGCAACACTGTGAAGGCTCTGGACCTGCATAGGTTTGTTGCTCAAATTTAGGGCTCACCCAGTGCTGTAAAGTGTATAGAGAAGACTTCAGCTGCGCAAGATCACTCCATTCTTCAGAAGCGCTCATCGAACCTGAGAAGACTTCTTGCTCAGCAACTGGTCTCCTTAGGGACTGAGAAGGCATTTTGGGAAGCAGTGGCTCTGTAGGGTTTCCCCACTCCACAGCAGTGCTCTCTGGACTTGCAGAGGGTTGTTCAAAGCTGGTGCTCACCCAGGAGCCCATTGTGTGTCTGGGAGGCATCAGCTCCACAGGATCGCTCCATTCTGTGAAAGCACTCCCTGTGTCGCTGGAAATAGTCTGTGGCTGAAAGTTAAGCTTCGCCAATGTCTGGACAGGGTAGTCTGGAGGCAGGGGTTCCACAAACATGTCCTTATTACCAGCAGTGTTCTCTGAGAAGACATGCTGGTCTTGAGGATTTGTTGAGCATTCAGGGAGTGTTATCTCCACTAAAATGACCTTATCAGCACCCTCTGAACCTAAGAACACATTTTGTTCAACTTTTGGGTTCATCATGGGCTGGGCAAAAACGTTAGGAGAAGGAGGCTCCATAGAAATGCTCCCCTTAACAGCTGTGCTCTCTGGACCTGCAGAGATTTCTTGTTCAGCTATTGGTTTCACTGGGGGCTGAGAATTATTTCTTGAAGGCTTCAGCTCTGTAGGCATGATCCCTTCAATAGTAGCAATTTCTGACCCTGAGGAGATTGGTTGCTCAACTTTACGCTTCATCAGGCGCCTTGAATGCACTCGGGGAGGCAGCGGCTCCATAAAAATGCCCCACTCAGGAGCAATATTTTCTTGACCTGCAGAGGCTTCTTCCTCGGATTTAGGGCTCAGCCAGGAATGGAAAAAGTTCATGGGAGGCGTTGACACCCATTCTGAAAAAGTGTTTGCTGAACCTGAGGAGAGTTGCTGCTGAACAGATGGCTTTACAGAGGGCTGAGGAAGGTGTCTGGGAGGAGTCTGCTCCACAGATACAACCAACTCCTCCTCAAGTGTATTCTTTGAAACTGAGATTTCCTGTTGGGCTGTGGGCGTCCCCAAGGCTGGGGAAGGATGTCTGGGAGGCATATTTTCCTCAGAACTGCTCCAATCATTAGGATTACTGTATTTTTCAGAATTCCTATTTGATTTTGTGGGCACTTTGTCTTCAGGCTCCTCCAAAGCCTGGGAAGCCCATCTGGGAGCCAGCTGCTCATGAGAACTGTATAAGTTCCCAAGAAAACTCTTAGAATCTGGGAAGGTTTCTTGATCATCTTTGGACATCATCATGGACTTCATCATGGACTGGAAAGAATATTCGGGATCCAGCTTCTGTTCAGAACCATTGCCCTCCTCTGAAGAAGCACTCTCTGAATCTGAGAATAATTCTTCATCTTTGGGCTTCCTTGAAGACTGGAAAACATATCCAGGAGCCAGCTGCTGATCAGAACCACTTTCCACCCCTGAAATAGCGTCTGAATCTGAGGAGACTCCTTCAGCTTCCGGCTTCCCCAAAGATTGGGAAAGGCTTCTGGGAGGCAGCCTCTTTACAGAAATTCCTCCCTCTGGAAAAGCACTTGCCATATCCAAAACACTTGCTGGAAAGGCCTGGATGACATTTCCAGAAGGTGTTTCTTTGCAGATAGTTGAGTTATCTTGAGCTGACTTCATTTCAAATTGGTCATTTTTTGAATCAAAGCTGGAAGCATCCTCTTCTGACTGAATATGAGAAGGATCCATATGCACCTGAGCCTTCTCTGTCACTGAAAACATGATAACTTCTTGGCTTGCATAAGGGTTTTCCACCACTGATAAAAGAGAAGTTATGGCTTCCGACTTCTTAGTTCCATCTTCGTGGTATTGTGATGGACCAATAGCCATGGACTCTTTCATGTCTTTACGTCTGAGATATGATAACGATGCTTTTCTTGTTTTAAAATCTAAACCAGCCATTCTCCTTCTCATGTCATTTTCATCTGAAAGCAACTCGTGAGGAGTAGTGGTTTCTACTTGTGGAGCTCTGGGCTGCTTCATGACTCGTCTCTCCAAGGAAAAGCGCCAGAAAGGGCTATTCCTGGCAATCTTGTCAGCAGATGAGTACCCAGCTCTATTACCTAAGCCAAACCCTCGACTAGGTTGTATAAAGCCCCATCCTTTGGATCCACACTCATTCTTTTCTGAAGCACTTGATTCTTTTTTTCCACACCGTCTTCCATATGCTGCTGGCCATGAGTAGCCCGGACTCTCAACAGCATCTGCATTTGCAGCCTGGTCTGTTGTCTTATAAATCTCAGTTTTGATGCTCTGTTCCTGACTTGAGGGACCTGTACCAGATAGAAATAAGAAATGGAAAAATATGTGTGCTTTTGACTTCCTAAAATAAGAACAATTTGCCTTGGCCTAATGGGTACCTATTTGGTATTGAATTTTCTAGCATGAAGAAGTAGCTATTCAGAAGCTAGAGCAACTGGTCACTAAAAGTGAAGTAAAATCCCAGTTTTATGAACTGATTCTAAGGTTGGCTCATTATCATTATATCATTATTGCCCACCATTAAGAGTGAGACACATCAAAAGACAATTTTTGAACTTGCAGCAATGATTATCTTTTAGGAAACCAACTAGGGCAGGGCAAGGGGAAATTTTACTTTCTAATTAGTATTTGTATTTTCTACTTAATTCTACTTAATTTTCATATAATATGCCCTGACTGGGAATCGAACCCGTGACCTCTTGGTTCCTGGGTTAATGCTTAACCATTGAACTACACCAGCTGAGCTCCTTGCTATATTTTTTACTAAGGAATTCAGCTTGATGCCCAGGTGGGAAAACCCTCACTGCCTTCCCTCCCCTGTCATCCATTGCATCCCTAGCTCCATCTGGTGGCTTCATATCCAGCATACAGCACTGAGCATAGCTGGGTTCACTCCAAACTATTCCCATTATGTGCAAATCCAATCAGTATCTGCCCCCATCGACACTGAATCAGTTCTATCCTCTGTGCATAAAAGGACAAATATTAAAAGTAAATATGAAAAAAACAATAAAAAGAACGTAAAAAGGAATTACTCATTTCTTTCTCTGTTTTTCTCTCTCTGCAGAACAGTTTTGTTAGTTTCCATGAAAAAATTTGTTTAGGAATATCTTATCTTTGAACTCCTTTGTGGAAAAATATGAAATAATTGTTTGACTAAATTTATGGAACTGGGATTTTGTTTTATCAAGTATTGCTTGAAATGAGGTTGCCATCAGCTGGAGCCAACATCCACCTATACACACACAGAGAGATTTTCACTCCCATGGTATTATTTGGGGATTTGGTGGGTGTCAACTAGAAAAGACATCTGTCTGCAGCTGCCCTAGCCCTCTTTGCCCATGGATATGGGAATTGGTCTCACTGTTAATGCAAGACCTTTTCTCTCTACAGCAGTGGTTCCCAACCTTTTTTGGGCCATGCCCCACCTAAACATCTCTAAAATCCTGATCTCCCCCCCCCCCGGTGACATATAATTCTTATTATTCAAAAAGTCAACTCCTATTAATGTGGAGGAAGCCTATAAGGAACTTAACTTGGTCTAAACAAGCTTCCAAGGAACATGGCATCCATGAAAGAGAAAAATTTAAAAAAGGACAGTTGAAGTACTAAGGAAGAAATCACTAAGAAATTAAGAAATTGTTTTAAAAAAATAATAATATATAGTGACATGAAAAAACAGCAAATAAAGTTTCAAAACATGCAATAGAGAACTGAAATGCATAAATATGTCACAATATATATTTATATACTGTATATTAGGCCCCTAGAACCATAAGAAATGCAAAAAGTTCACTGTTAATAACTCATTCTCGAATTGCCCTCCTTAAAAATCAAAGTGCCCCCCTTAAAAATCATGTGCCCCACATTGGGAACCACTTCTCTACAGGAAGAGAAAAGCAACTTTAAAAAACTAGTATTGGGCCTGGCTGACATAGCTCAGTGGTAGACCAGGAGGTCATAGTTTGATTCCCAGTAAGGGCACATGCCCGGGTTTCGGGTTCGATCCCCACTGTGCTGCATGCGTAAGGCAGTCGATCAATGATTCTCTCTCATCATTGATGTTTCTATCTCTCTCTCCCTTCTCCTTGCCTCTCTGAAATCAATAAAAATATTTTTTAAAAAACTAGTTTGGGGCCAATTCTGTAATTATTATCTGGTTCTGTTGCTGAGGGGGAATGCTGAAGGGAAATTATTGGCTGCCCTCAAATATCTGAGCTCACTGAGAAACTCAGCATGTACAGTAGAGTTAGAGAGGATTGAAGAAACTCACAAACACAAACCACCTCTGGTTTTAAATTCATTTAGACCAGTGGTCAGCAAACTCATAAGTCAACAGAGCCAAATATCAACAGTACAAAGATTGAAATTTCTTTTGAGAGCCAAATTTTTTAAACTTAAACTATATAGGTAGGTACATTGTTATTAACTTAATTAGGGTACTCCTAAGGCTTAGGAAGAGCCACACTCAAGGGGCCAAAGAGCCGCATGTGGCTCGCGAGCCGCAGTTTGCCAACCACGGATTTAGACAAAAGAGGGATCCAGTATGAGCCCCCTGCAAGTGGCAATTGTATTAATTAAGCAGTTTAGATGGAGAAACCTGGACCACATTAGTATGCATCTTAAATTGAAAGCTCTCTGAGTACCAAGGACAGCTGGCCTGGGTAACTCCCATCACATAGCACCGTGCAATTAAGTTTGAGGTACATGCTTCTGGGTGAGGGTGAAGTGTGCCAACCTGCATTGTCTTTGAGCTTCTTTTGGGTGACTGCTTTTGGTTTGGTTTTCTCTTCAGAAACCAGTGGGAGGCCTGGCTCCTCCTGCTTTGGCTTCATCTAAAAGAGAGAAGAAAGAGCTTGAATAAGACTAAGGTGCTCACCCATCCCTATATGGTTGCCAAAGGGGGAAAAAATCAGGAAAAAACATCTCTGATATCCAAATGGCTCTGCTGGGAACATAACAATACCATTAACAATGAAAATTATTTCCAATAGCATTCATCACCTGGTGATCATTTTACCTATTCGAAGTGGTTCGCCTACATTTGAAGTGTCTAATCTCTTAGAGATATGCTGCAGAGAACTCTCTAAAACCACTGAAACACACTGCTGGGCAATAAATCTGAAAATGGGGTATTGGGCCTGACAACAATCATATTCTTGGCAACATTGGAATTATTAAATTTGCTTCATCACACCTGGGAGCCAAATTCAAATCCTGTTTGGCTTTTTCATCCCCAGGGAATTTAATGAGAACATGAATTATGTCTTTCCAGCTCAAAAGAAGAAAGAGCATCAGGGTTTTTGTTGGGAAGGAAGAGAGGAAAAGATGAAGGATTCAGCATTTATACTGAAGGGGTTAAAATTGGTTTAGAATAAACAAGGTTTTCAGATAATTACTGTGCAGCTTTAGACATGTCAGAGTAGCACTGTACTGAACAGTGTCCAGAATTTGCTTAACGTAAGCCTTTATGACATGCATCTAAAGACAAAAATACAACTCTTCATGTTCCCACTTGACATGCCTGTTCAGGCTCAGCTCAAAATTACTTCTGAGTAAATGTGGTCAGAGACCTGGGTTCAAATCTCTGCTCCATCATTTACTCTCTGTGGATCCCTGGGCAAGTTATTCTCTAAATCTCCATGTCCATATCTATAAATTAGAGATAAAGGAAACCTCCTATGGGACTTGAAGACCTAAGAAATTCTAAAGCAGGGAGCAAGTGGCAGCAGCTTCTGTGTCATATATGATCCTGTACCCATTTATATTCATTTGAGTGTCAGGTAGAGAGTCAGAAGGAAGAAGTAGATGTTCCAGCCTTTTTAAAGAGTGATACCCAGGTCTTTCCTCAATTAGGTGATGCAGAAGGAAGTCAGAAGGGTCACACTAAGTTTCCCTTAACCAACATCTCCCAGGTTTGTGACGGGTCAAGATGATAATGCATATACAGGATTTAGTGCGCAGTAATTGGTGATCCTCTGCTTGACACTGAACCAAGGAAATTCTCTCAGGTCCACCAGAGGCCCCCTGGGCTTGCTGCCCTGCCTACTGTTCTTTCAAGTTGTATCTGTTCTTTTTCTAAAGCTAAATTGAGATGTCTAATCAAGGAGCAACATGGCGGGGTGAAAAGAGTACTGGATTGGAAGTCAGAAGACTGGGTTCTGGCCTTAGCTCTACCACCAATAGGGTGTTTGACCTTGGGCAACTATTTGTGCTTTAATTTCCTTCCTGTAAAATATTAAAACTATGAAATCATTTAGATTCTTTCAGCTTTGATTTAAAGCCCTTTACTTATAGCCCACTGTCACTGAGAAATTAGTGTTTGACCAAAGTGAATCAATCTTCCAGCTAACTGACACATCCTTATAAACATTAACATATTTCATTCTTAGCTTTTAGTAAAAATCTTTCCCAAAGACATTATTTTCCTACCTTCCTAAACAGAGATCAGGGAACATAGTTTAACTTTTCTTGATGACTCGTGCAAATAATGAACATGACCTATTACATTGGATTATGATACAGTGTGGCCCTGAGGGACTTATAAAGGTGGGCAAGGTTCTTGATCCCTGTACTAAATGGCCCCTCTCTGTTATCAACTGTTACTTTTCCTTGCTGTCAGATCTCTGAATCTGAACTGTGGCCATGTTTTTAACAGAATTGGCTCACTAAGTGTAGCTCTACCTGCTTGAAAGTCGTAAACAGTAATTTGTGACATCAATGTGATACTGAGAGATCTTTGGGGGGTGGGTGGTTAATAGCTGAGTTTTGAATGCTTTGAGTTATCCCAAATGAGTGGAACAGTGCTGCAATTTGTAACACATGGGTCTTACTTGATTAATAATTAAAAGAATCCTAATTTGGGGCTATGGTTGAATATCCTCTACAAAAAGGGTTGAGTGAATTCCTGATGCTAATACAATAAGCAGTTTCTAGGAATTTAGATTACTGTTTCTATTTTCTTCAGTCTCTTTTATGTAAGTTCCACATGCATAGGACATCCCAATCACTAAATTTAAGTTTGGTCACCTCCCTGGGGGTGTAAATCCTGGGACAGTACCCTTGACTTTACCACCTCTACTTAGGCTATGGATCCTCCAAATCATACCACTTCCCTAGGTGCAGTTTGCAAAGCTTGGAACTCATCCTTAGTCACATAGGAGTTTATTCCCAGGCCTCTTGAAGGACTTACAGTCGCTTGAAGGTACTTCTTTTGTTTTCGGGGGTTTAAAGCCAT
>NW_005354425.1:724968-725496 GCF_000412655.1 Myotis brandtii | reverse complement strand
CGAGCAGCTGAAGAATCCAAACAGCCCTGGGTGGTAGGTGGGGTGCTGAAACTAACGGATAGCTGGGGACTGCTGGGAGAGGTGAGCGTGGCAAATGTTGTCAAGGACTGTGCACGCATGGGTATAGATGAGGGCTCAAAGGAGCTCTGAAGAAAGTGGAAGAAAAGAAATGAGTCAACTCCATACACTATCACTGGTCTCCAAAGTTGGACATCCCTCTGGCTGAAGAATTCCTAAAGCAGAAATCCTTCATGAACAATTGTCCCTTTTTACTACAGGAATATTGACACTTCAGGTCAATAGGCTCATTAGTGGCAAGGGGAACAATTTCTGATTGTTCCCTGGCAGGTGAAAACAAGAAACAAGAAGTTCAGGTTGCTCCTCTGCTTAGAAAGTATTCAGTGGCTCCCCTTTGCCCTTGGGACAGGAGCCCAACCACTTAATGGAGTTAACAAGGTGACAGGGTGTGCATGTTCTCTTGCCTTGTACCCCTGTTTTATTTATTTATTTATTTATTTATTTATTTAT
>NW_005354425.1:696332-724843 GCF_000412655.1 Myotis brandtii | reverse complement strand
CATCTCCTACTGGGGATGTGCCCGCAACCCAGGTACATGCCCTTGACCGGAATTGAACCTGGGACCTTTCAGTCAGCAGGCCGACGATTTATCCACTGAGCCAAACCGGTCAGGGCTGTACCCCTGTTTTATTAACAGGAGGAGCTAATTGGGATGAAGGCACAATTGGTGTCAGTAAAACCCATCAGCATTCTGATATTTCTCTATAAGCGGGCTCAGTGGAGGGCAGAAAATCAGGTTGGAAGAGGCCTTGCCTATAAGCTAAGTTTACATAAACAACACACTACCTTTACTTATATTACTGTTAATGGATACAAAGCTGATGGGAGCACCCCAAGGAACTGAGTGCTCCCACCCCCAATGGTGTGTTTATGGAGCATGTCACCTTGTCCTCATTATGGCTAGCTTCCACCTCTGCAAACAACTGATCCTGGAGCTCCTAGTTGGGTTCCTCTGTAGGGGATTCAAAAAAGTATCCTCTGGGATTCCTGACATAGCATTTTTCACACCTCAAAGATGCACCCCAGAGCACCTCTCATTCCTAAGAATCTCCAGATATTTGTGTTAGCAGAAGCCCCTTTGAAGGCCAAGTGATTAACTGTCAGTTCCCTTAAAACAGAAACCAGAAATATCTGAAACCCCTTTGGGAAGCAGGGCTCTTTCTAAGGCCCTACCTTTTCCCTTAGCCATATTGGTTAGGAGAAACCTAGAAAAGTTACCACAGGAGCCAACCATAGGATTTTATGAGCTATTCAGGAAAAGCAAACGGAATCCTTTTCTGGCAGGTTTCTGAAAGAAAATTGAGGGAAGGAAATGGGATTCCTTTCTCTACTTTTCCTCCCGCACCCCTCCTGCAACCCACTCCTCCCTCCCTGCATGCTGAGAACCAAAACACCCTCTATGTGCCCAATGTCAAATGTTTTCATTCTTTCTCCTGTGTTTTCGAGGGAGGTTGGCACAGACAACTTCTGGTTAACAGCTGGAGTTAAATAAGGTCCTTTCACCTCAACATCTGTGAGATGTACCAGGCCTGGCGCCTACTAACCTTGAATCTTTCTGGGGGAGGAATCAGGATTAGGCCTTAGGCCAGGGGAAGGGGTCCGTAGCACTGGTTGATAGGGGTTCTGGACACTCCTTTGTTGTTAATTGGGGTAAGGCTGCTCTTTGGAAAAATAAAACACATTTTAGTATTTTCCCCCTTCTGTCATGTTTCTAGACCCAGTAAAATATAGTTCAGTCAACAATACACCTGGCCCTGGCCAGATAGCTCAGTTGGATAGAGCATCATCCTGATACAAAGTTATGGGTTCCCCAGTTAGGGCACATACAAGAATCAACCAATGAATGCATAAATAAGTACAACAACAACTCTCTCTCTCCATCTCTCTCATCAATAAAAATTTTAAATTAAAAATAAAATAAATTTTAAAACTTACTACAAAGCTACAATAAGTAGAACAGCGCAGTACTGGCATAAGGAATGGAACAGAACTGAGAGTCCAGAAATAAACCCACTCATCTATTTATTTGCACCAAGGATGCCAAGACCATTAAGTGGAGGGAAGAATAGTCTTTTCAACAAATGGTGCTGGGATAACTGGGCAGCCATATGCAAAAGAATGAAGTTATGTAGACCATATCTCACACCATATATAAATAACTCAAAATGGACTAGAGACCTAAATATAAGAGCTAAGACTCTTAGAAGAAAATGAGGTAAACCTTCATGATATTATATTTGGCAATGGTTTCTTAGATATGACTCAAAAGCATAAGTATCAAAAGAAAAAAAAGTAATAAATTAAACCTTACAAAATGTTTAAAATTTTGACCAATTTTGTTCTCTTGAATAGAGTTTAAAGACAACTCACAGAATAGGAGGAAATACTTGCAAATCATATATCTGGTAAGGGTCTAGTATCCAGAATATATAAAGAACTCTTACAACTCACCCACAACAACAATAACAAAAACAATTTAAAAATGGGCAAAAAACTTGAATAGGCATTTCTCTAAAGAAGATATGCAAATAGTCAATAAGCACATCAAAAAACACTTAACATTATTAGTCACTATGGAAATGTAAATCAAAATCACAATGAGATACCACTTCATACCCAGTAGAATGACTATTTTTTTTAGAAAAGGAAATGAAAAGAGTTGGCCAACATGTGGATATATTGGAACCCTCATACGTAGCTGGTGGGACTGTAAGGTGGGGTAGCTGCTAAGGAAAACAGTTTAATGGCTCCTCAAAAAGTTAAACATAGACTTATCATATGACCCAGCAATTCCACTCTGAGGTATATACCCAAAATAATTGAAAACAGGTGTTTAAACAAAAACTTATACATGAATGTTCACAGCAGCAATATTTATAATAACCAATATACAGATATAGATGAATAGCTAAACAAAACATGGTACATTCATACAATGGAATATTACTCAGCCATAAAAATGACTTAAGTATTGATATGTGCTAAAACATGAATGAACCTTAAAAACATTATGCTAAGTGAAACAAGCCAGACTCAAAAGACCACATACTGTATGATTGCATTTATATGAAGTGTTCAGAATTGACAAATCCAGAGAAGAGGGAGTAATGATGAGTGACTGCTTAATAGGTATGGGGCTTCCTTTTGGGGGAAACAAACTATTTTGGAACTAGATAGTGTTGATGGTTGAACAATGTTGTGAATATACTTAAAGCCACTGGATCATATACTTTAATATGAGAAATTACATGTTATGTGAATTTTACTTCAATAAAATTATCTAATTCAATCCTTCCACCAATTCAGACTGAATGTCCCGTCATCTGATTTTGTGATATTCTGCAGAAAAAAAAACTTATAATCATAGCCTAAATCCATAAATCAGTGAGCATCCATCTCCCTATCGCCAGCCTGTGCTTTACCTTTGGTCCTAACCTAATTGGTGTTTTGTTTTGTTTTGGCTTTTTTGTTGTTGTTGACATATTTAACTGAAGGCTACTTCTCTCTATAGGATCTTTTAACATCAAAACATAGTTTTTTGCTGACTGACCAATTATCTTCATTATAAATTACCTTTCTGTTTACTTTTTAATTCCCAATGTTAATTGTTCAAAATTCTACTTCACTTTAAAAGCCCTCTCAAGTTCAATAACAAACAAATTAACTACACATTAGTTTGAGAATAGAAATGTTCATATGGGCACAATCTATTCATATTCCAATTGTTGATGAATATTATTTGGTTGACAAACTTAGATATATGAAATACACATGCATGCCCTCTCATATGTCAAATGATTTTTTTTCATATGGATATGTGTCTCTCAAATAATACTACATGCCCTAACCTTAAGATTTTGGCATTAAATCTATAGAGGCTTTACTTCCATCAAAATCTCCATTGTTTTCTTCCTGAAATAACTGAAAACATGTGGAAACTATTTTTTTGTTCAGATACGGCCTTCTATTGCTTATAACTTGAAGACTAATTATTTGGCTTTTAGAATTGGATAGAAAATGTAAATCACCATGTAAATAAATAACCAAGAATGGACTCTCCTTCCCCACTAATCTTCCTAATATTGAGCTACAACAGGAGAAAATAAAACTCAAGAAGAAACTATGCCTCTGACTTGTGATCCACCTACCACTACCCCCACACAACCTGCCACTTTGGATGGGGCTAACCTTCATTGTCAACATCGGTGGAAAAGCCTTTTGTGGGGTCTTAGGTGACTCAGCAGCAGCAGAGATTTCTTCAAAGTCCTTAGGGATTGTGTCAGATCGTATCAGGGTTGGGTTGATGGGCTGGCATGAGCGCAGTGGTGGAATCTGTTAAGGAAGAGTATAAAAGGAAAAAAGTTAAAACTTGGGTACTTTCCTCCAAATTATGCATGTTTTCTTGTTGCTTAATGGTTAAAGGACTAAGAACCCAAAGTTAAAAAACATGCCAAAGAAAGAATCTTCTACCTCCCTGTTTTCACTTCTAGTACCTATTCAAACCAAAGACCGATAGCCTTAGCTCACACACCAATAGCCTTTTCTCTCTCTCTCTGTCTCTCCCTCCCTCCCTCTCCCAAATCAATCAATCAATAAAAAATAAACCCAAGTAACCTTTTGCCAAATACGGAATAATCAGCTCTCCAGTGGAGAAGGGTCTCTTCCCTGTGTGGCCTTCCCAGAGATGGAGGGAGGGAGAGACATGGATTTGTTTTTCCACTTATTTCAGTATTTGATTATTCTATGTACCTTTACTGGGGATTGAACTCACATGCTACATTTTGTGGAGACTAAATGTGTGCCCTTCTCCATGTTGAAGCAGGTATAAAGAAGTTGAGCATCTTAGAGACTGTGCTAATGGAAAGACCACGTGTTTTAAAGTCAACACAACTGGGTCAGATTTCCAAGTCTATCACTTACTATCTGGGAGATCCTGAGCAATTTCTTAAACCTCTATGAGTCTTTATCAATCCTCACAAGCAACTCTTTGAGGTAGATATTAATATTATACCCAGTGTAAATGAGGAAAGGAAGGCTCATGGAGGTTAAGCAATCAGTCCAAGGTTATAGAGCCAATAGGTAGCAGATCAAGAATTCAAGCATAGGTCTGTCTGTTTGTCTCAGATGCCATACTTTGAACAATTCTACTCTATTACCTCAGTGATCTTGGAGCCTCCAATCCAGATTCCACTTCTGTGCACGTAATGGGGTATAACTCCAAGCAGAGTTCCAGAAACAGGTCTATGCACACTACTAGTGATAGACAGAGTTCTGGAAATATGAGCTCTCTGTGGAAGAAAAAAAACGTGGAGGTTGGAATACTTGCACATTAACAGTGGGATGTCACTGTAATAATACTTAAATTCTTGGGTGTGTCAAATAAAGTGAATATGGTAACACTAGTCAACACTATGTGACAAGCACTAGGTAAGCACATCATATATTTAAAGTACATTCTCTCATTCAATGTTTACAAGAGCCCTGTGGAGGTAGAATCAGCAGAGAAGTAAGGCCAAATTCCTCCCTCCTTTTTTGGTGGGGTAGGAATAGGGAATGGAGGAAGAGTAGTCCAAATAGGCACTGATATTCAAGTTCAGTATTACCTTCAGAGATCTGCCACTCTGGGGCTCTGGAGAGGGGTATATTTTACGTTCTGGGCTTTCAAGCTCAGACTTCGACCTGAAGATGCTTTCATGGGACAGGGATTTGTTCATGCTTCTCCTGACCCTATAAAAGAAGGAAACAGTCTTGTAAAAGCAGCCCAAGGGCCATAGGAACCAAAGACACATGTATATCTATAATATGGCCTATGAAAGACATCACGGAAGGAGGGTAGAGATGAATAAATGCTGAGACAAAAAGTTGTTCATGAGATATTAAATGAAATTCCAGCTGCCTTTAAACTTTTTTTGCATAAATAGACAAGCTGATCTTAAAATTCACAGTGAAATGCAAGAGAACAAAAATAGCCAAACAATCTTGAAAAGAAAGAAATTTGAAGGACTCATATTTGCCACTGTCAAAACTGACTACAAAGCTACAGTTTGGCACTGGCCTAAGAGCAGACATAGATCAATGGAATAGAACTGAGAATCCAGAAATAAACTCACTCACCTCTGGTTAACTGACTTATAACAAGGGTGCTAAGACCATTCAGTGGGGGAAAGAATAGTTTTTTCAACAAACAGTGCTGGGACAACTGGATAGCCATATGCAAAGAATAAAGTTGGACTCTTATCTCACAATGTATAGGGTATCCCCCCAAAATGTATACACACTTTAATAGCTGATAACTCACTTAATTTTCACTCTTTTTCAGGTTTAACTGATTTTAAATAATGGGTAAAGCCAGACTAAGTTTTGAACAAAGAAAATTCATCCTAAAGTGCCACTAGACTTTTTTAATAGGGATTCATAAAAAATACAGTTTACAGTATAAAACTGGCAACAGTCAATGAATTGAGGGCACACAAATACTGAACAAAATGATTCTTGATGTTTGAGATTCCATTGCTTTGTTATCAGTAGTGCCTGGACCAGAACAGTCATCAGTTTGAAAACAGGCATTGACAAAAGAAATTATTCATTTTTATAGATTGTTTTAAAAATTTTAAATGAACTGTATGTTCATAAACACTGACTTTATAAACATTCAAAATGTATATACATTTTTGGGACAGCCTTTATATAAAAACTAACTCAATATTGGTCAAAAACCTAAATATGAGAGCTTAAACTCTTAGAAGAAAACATAGGGGTATATGTTCATTACCTGGATTTGGCAATGTATTAGATATGACACAAAAAGCTTAAGCGACAAAAGAAAAAAAATAGATAAATGGATTTCATAAAAATTAAATACAGTAAACCCTCAATATAACAGACTAATTCAAGCAAAAGGATGTCCGTTAAAGCAGAAAGTCCGTTATATAATAAAGTTAGGTTTTCCAAATGCGTATGTTAAAAATTGAAAAATTAGTTTACCTGTTTTTCTTATGTAGATATGTTTGTGTAATTAAAATTATGAATGTATGAAAAGTTTAATTTCACAGAAAAGTTTTCTATATGTATTACTGTCATTTTAAATTCATACTGAATAGGCCTAGTAAATGTGTGCATTCACCAGTCACTGCGATTAGCAAATGCACATGGCTGGGGTGTGGCTTAGAATCTGTGGAACATCTGCACGCATTAAAACTGCTGCAGAAAGTCACATCACGAGACAACAGAACCAATTACTGCTGGAGATGCTGTGTAATCACATATTAATCATTCGCCCAACATTGTTTACAAGCAATAACTCTTGGATTTCAATATGTAGACTATACATAGTTGAGGTAAAATTCACATAACATTAAGCAAGAAACTGGGGTCAGGAGTAATCCTCAGACCTCCCACGTTATACTCAATTAATTTATGCTCCTTGCAAAATAAAGACCTATCTCAGTTCCTTAGAAAAGCACCCTTACTCATACATGAGCTCGCTCATGCACTTATATGCACTCCCTTTCCCTCTCATTCTCATTCTCTCTCCTTCCCTCCTTTCCCCACCCATCCCAGAGAGATGCACCTGCACACGCCTTCTTTGTGGAGAATGTGGCAAACTAAATGGACCATCTTGGGGGGGGCAAGTAAGAAGGGGAAATATACAATTTTAGTAGAGACAGCCCTTGCCAATTTGTAGAGACAGCATGGAGTCAACCCAAATGCCCTTCCCCACCCTACCCTTCTGTTTTTAGCAGGGCTTGTCTTAGCCTTATTTGGAGCTATAAGACCATGGTCTATAATGGTATGATTTGTGAGGTATGAAACAAGCCCCTGTCCAAAACCGTCTTTCCCACTAGCAAAGCTATCTGAAATTCCTCATATTCATTGCACTCATTAAGGTCCTCCTTAAGGACACTTACTTGCTAACTGTTAGGGGGCAGTATAACATGTTTGCTAACTGTACCATCACCACTAAGCAAAGCCTTGAGAGAATGAGGAGAAGCACATGTGAGCTCTGTGGGGGGTTCAGATAAGCCTAGAATTTAAGGTCAGGAGAACAGGCCCAAGTGGAACTCCATAGAGGGGGATCCAATTGAGCTAGAAACAGCTGGTGGTACTGGGTGTCCAGATTTTCCACAATAGGATATGGAAAATGGGGCATCACAGATGAAACTTTGAATAGGGGTGGCAGGGGCAGAAACAATCTTCCCCATTCCTTCTGTGAACAGTTGTAACATTTCCCCTAGTCTCCTGGGACAGAGGGAGAAATGGATTTGGGTTCTTTGTTTTCGTGCTTATTTATTTGTTCATTTTTACATTAATACAGTGACTTCACACTTATACCTCCAATTCAGCTAGATGGCTTCACTGATACTTTATTCACGTATTCTGAGATCTAGCTCCCCTCACCCAGTAATCACAGAGCTGCAGTCTGAGGGCCAGGCAAGCAAACCAGACCAAGCTTCCTGAACAATGTAGGCTATTATTACCTTATAAAACAGAGGCCTGCAGCTCTAGTGGTAGACCCCGTTTCTTAAGTTCTTGTAGCTATGACAGGGGAAGGTTTCCTTGATCTATTGTGCCCTCCACCAAGAGCTCTTGGGGAATGGGTTGTGCATTTACCATGTTCCAACCCATTGAGCTGTGCGGCCCAGACAAGTCTACACATGAGCACAGAGAAAGGACACTGAGAAATGGCTGCATTGACAATGGCCACCAACCCAGCCTCCACAGGCATGGAGGCCAAAAGTCCCTGGAACCGAAGGCCCATCAGTGATTGGCTACAAAAGGGGGACCTGGGTCTAGCAATCTGCCCCTTATCCTGTCCCCATCCCCCTCTAACCCCCTCACACCAGCCCCCGAGAGCTTACCTAAATGTAGGTTGTTGACCTTCCTGAACCAGATTCAGAGAAGAGTTGTTGATGCTGCTGTTGGACGAGCTTGGTTTCAAGCTGCTGCTGCTTCTCTGAATACCTTCAGGCTCTTTTCTCTTCTTCTTGGCAAAAAAATTCTTGAAGGCTTTAAATTTAGATTTCTTCTTTCCTAGAAGTTAGGAATGAAAGTGATACATAGTGTGATGGTGGGAGGGAAGACAAGAGAGGAAACAGGGTCTCTGTGATATGAAGAAGGACTATGATTCCAGGTGCCCTGCAGATCTTGGTTCTTGCTATCAGGGACCATAGCACCATTCATTTGGTTTGTTCTTTTTTTAAAAAAAGATATGTTTTTTATTGGTTTTAGAGAGAGGAAGGGAGAGGGAGAGAGAGAAACATTGATAGGCTGCTTCCTGCTTCCTGCACACCCCCTATTGGGGATTGAGCCTGAAACTCGGGCATGTGCTCTGGCCTGGAATCAACCTGGAAACTTTTTGGTGTGACAAAGTATCTGAATTGCTGGTAAGTGCAGAAGCTCAGGCTCCAGCTTCTGTGTGGTGTTTGGGCAGCCTCTGTTTAGGTCTCACTCACTAGGCCAGTGGTTCTCAACCTTCCTAATGCCGCGTCCCTTTAATACAGTTCCTCATGTTGTGGTGACCCCCAACCATAAAATTATTTTTGTTGCTACTTCATAACTGTAATTTTGCTACTGTTATGAATCGTAATGTAAATATCTGATATGCAGGATGTATTTTCATTGTTACAAATTGAACATAATTAAAGCATAGTGATTAATCACAAAAACAATATGTAATTATATATGTGTTTTTCAATGGTCTTAGGCGACCCCTGTGAAAGGGTCGTTCGACCCCCAATGGGGTCGCGACCCACTGGTTGAGAACCACTGCACTAGGCATTCACTTTTCTCTCAAGTTCACGCTTCTCTCTGCATACTTAAAACTTGAGTGTTAGCACCAAAAGAGCATTTGTATCTGAATGTTCTCTAGTCTGCACATTAATTAGTTCATTCATCTATTCAACAAATATTTATTAAGATCAAGCACTTACTACATTTTGTGTATCATGTGAAAGGAATAAGATATAGTTCTAAGTCTTAGCTACTGTCCCCTCATCAAGGTTGTAGGCAGGCCCTCTTTAAAATCCCTTTAACAAGTAGCACAGTGCAAGGCAAGCTGCAAGATGCCAAGTCTTAAGCCTACTCTGGATTAGGAGACCTCCCCATCATGAATCACATCAGACTCCATGTATGGAGACCAACCCTGGGTGTGAGCTACAAAGCTGGGAACTGTCCAAATGCTATGTTACTTTTGAACCCTTAATGGAATCCGAGACAGTTGCCATGTATTCAAGTGTATAAATTGGTCTTTCAAGCTTTCTTTGTAAAGGGGTGCCTTTAAATTGCCAGCAGCTGAGTCCTGTGAGGGTTGGTTTCAAGATTTGCTAAAAGTGTAAGGGTAGATAGACCTATACAGCAGATTTGGGTCAAAACCCACACTTGTATCCAGTAATGTTTATGTAGGTCACCTATACACTGGGTACTTTATGCCCCATAAGGTACAGCAGTGGTGGTCAGTGAGCTGACAACTGAGAGCTGACAGCTGTCTGGACTTCTATAACCAAGCCATTCATTTCCCTATCCAAGCCTAAGGACTATGTATTCTCAAACAGGCAGTAGCTTTCAACATCCTCATCCAATGAGGGCCTGCAGTGTGTCACATGCCAGAAAATGGCCCATGGCAGGCAGGTTTTCCCCCAGAGAAGAAAACACCATTAAATCCAATGATGGAATCATTGCTGCTGAGTTGTATATTTGCTTATCCACCATGCACACAGGCAGCTCGTCTAAGTTGAACTTAGCTTTAAAAATGCATCACATAATGGTGACCTTGTTCTCTTGCACTGCTGCTTGGAAAGAAAACATTTCTAACTAGCCTTTTTCCCCTTCAACCTCCCAATAACCACCTTATTCTCTAGCTAGCAATGACTAATACTAAAAATGTACCCAAATGTTTAGCCTTTTAAAAAAAATCTTAGGGCCCTGGCCGGTTTGGCTCTGTGGACAGAGTGTCGGCACTCAGACTGAAGGGTCTCAGGTTTGAATCAGGTAAAGGGCATGTACCTCGGTTGCAAGCTCGATCCCTCGCCCTGGTGGGAATGCATGCAGGAATCAACCAACCGATGTCTCTCCCTCATATTGATATTTCTTTCTGTCTCTCCCTCTCCCACTCTCTCTAAAAATCAATGGAAGGACATCCTCGGGTGAGAACTAACAGCAAAAAATCTTGGGAATAGGGAAAAGGCATTTCCTTACCTTCATTCTTCACCAAGCTGCATTGCATTGTCATCTTCTTTTGTAGGCTTATGTCTAGCTCATATACAAAAAGATAGGTTAGTTGGTTTAGTGTTTGAGGCTGCTTAGGTGAGGAGGCCTATCATTCATTTATTTAATTCATTCTTTATAAATTTTGAGTGTCTAATCACTCTCTCTGAGGCCCAATACTAAACAATGGTGACACAGAGATGAATACCCAAACTCTCTCCTCAAAGATCCATGTACCATGCTCAGTATCCTCCACCCCACATCATCAGTGAAGTCTGGCCTCCAGGAAGCCCCAAAAAGATTACCCTCTCTCCATCCTTCCATACCAAGTCTTTCTACACCATATACTACTAAGAAAGTGCAGAAAAAATTGAGAACAACTCAGTGAGTTATTAAAGCCAGTTTTGTCTTTAAGTTCAATATCTCATTTCATATATTAGATTCCTCTTTTTCCTTTTTTTAGTGTCAATAAAGCTTATTATTTTTTAGTAACTTTTGCCTCCCTTTCTATCACTCATGGACACCCATCACTCATAGTTGGCACCATAATTTAGGCAATGATAAACATCTGAGTAAGTTTTGCAACAAGAAAATGTTTTAATTGAATCCTATTTAACAGAAGCCTATGGTGGCATCTTTTGTTTCTATCTCCCCTTTACTCTTGGTTAAATCTGGATTACTAGCTACAGTAAAACCTCAGTTGAATCTCTCCGATCATGGGCTATTCTGATTTTTTTCCTGATTAAACAGAAACACTTCCCCTGCCTTAGTAAGTAGAACCTATTAACAATCCCCAGATAAGATTGCAGGGCCTCAGGCAAACTTTTTGAGTATCAGATTGGAAATGAAAGTGAAGAGTTTAGAAGACTAAAAAGTAAATGTGGACTGAGCCTAATGTAAGAAATTTGATATGAACTTGTTTGCTTGTGACTTGATTTTCTTTCCTAGGGTTGTTAAACATAGTAAATAAATCTAGTTCTAGTTATCAAGATTTTATTGAGTTACTTACTCTCATCACTGGCCTCCAGAACTTCCAGATTGGCAGAAGCTTCCCTTAGTGATGCAGCCATAGTAGGATCATCACTAAAGCAAAATATAGAGTAAAAAAGCAAAAGATCATCATTTGAAAACTTTAGACAATAAAAAAGGCATTTTCTCACAAAAAAAATCATCATTTGATATTCAGAACATAATATAATCATTTTACCCTACTCCTTATCCTTCAGTTAGAGCAGCGATTTTTAACCGGTATACCACAAGAATTTTAAAAACATGCTATACCTGACTAGTCAGAGACACTGACCTCTTTTCCCTTAAATTGTCAAATTAAAAATTACAGCAGTAATCACAACAATAACTGTCCGGTGTGAATGCCCTGTCTTGAATTATAAATATATAGGTCATATAATAGAGTTGCATATTATTGGTCACGTCACATAATAGGGTTGGGTCTGATTGGTTAATTCTTGGTACCAGAAATCCTTATATACAAGTATAGGTACCTTATTTTTTTAAAGCCACTTTGTAGCAAAAAAAAAAGGTAGATTATTATTTTGTTGTAAATCAATTAAAATTATACCTATTTTTTTTGTCAGATCGGCAAAATGTATAATATACAACTGAGCTACCCAACCAGGGCAAACAGGGCTTCTTTTTGTGGTGGTGAAATTGTCCTAAAATTAATTGTCATAATGGTTACACAAATCTTTGAATATATTAAAATGCATTGATTTTATACCTTAAATGGATTAATTGTGTAGTATGTGAATTATATCTCAATAAAGCTGTTACCCACCCCCCAAAAAAGACAAATGTAAAAAATTTGATCTAGCCCTGGCCGGTTGCCCAATGGTTAGAGCATAGGCCTGTGAACCAAAGGATCTCAGGTTCTATTCCTAGTCAAGGGCACATACCTGGGTTGCAGGTTCAATCCATATACCGTTTGGTTAAGTATCATCACTGCTAGTACTTTACCCTGTGAATATACTAACACTTGTATACAAAAATATACATGCAAGAATGCTTATCACAGCATTGTTTTACACAACCAAAAGTGGGAAACAATCAGAGTGATCATCAAAAGAAAAATTTCACCTTTACTGATTCCATGTTGTGAGAGAATTATCTTTCCTTAAACTCTTTTCCATTAGTGCAGATATACAATTGAGAGTCAACTGTAAATTTTCAACTCAATCTAGCCTTCTAGCAAAAGCTAGGAACGATAGGTCTAGGGAAGCATGTCAGTTGATATTCAAACTTTTATAAATCAATGCTGACATTTTTATGGGAGATTTTTGGGGGGATATGATGGGCACCATAACAGAGAAAGGGTGCTGTATTCATACACACAACAAGAGGGCTTGTAGAGAAGCAAGTGCCATCAAGTGGGGTTAAGTAGGTTCTGGAGTGCCACCTCTCCAGATCTTCTCTGCTCCCAGGCTGTCCTTGCAGCTTAATGGATGGGCTCCAGACCCATCTGTGCTGCTGTTCATAGCCATAAGCCCCTTATACACCTCTGAAAGTAGAGAGAGGTGATCACAGGCTCTGAGGTTAAGGTGAACTTGAAAGGTCACCCAGTGAGAATGACTGAGGCTCTGGTGTCAGGATGGCTTCAGACTCTCTCACTGAAAAGTCTTATGGTGTGAATTATTTCTCGCTGCAATGAATAATAAACCCAACTTGTTCAACAACAGGTGAGTTCCTGGTGGGCTTTGGCTGAAAGATGTTGACACTTTGGTTGAAAGATGTTGTTCAAGTCACTCAAACTCTATCAACCAATATCACAATTCTGCCTGAAGATGACTAAGCCCCAGGCCTATATAGTGCTCACTAGTTTACACACACATACACACACATTCCATCTAGACACCTGGAAGAAGCAAAGGGGTAGGGCAATTCAGAAACCCCTCAGAAATTCAGAAGAAGAACAGAAAAGTTGCTTGGACCATCACTGATGAGTTTCTGGACCATCTTAATAAATATAGCAGCACCCCACTCCTGTCCTAAGTAAGGCTTTTTATTTTCATTTTTTCAGAACTATGTTTTATTTTTTAATTTATTTTTATTGTTGAAAATATTACAGATGTCCCCTTTGTTTTTTCCCATTGACCCCCTCCACCCCGCCCCTGCCCCTCCCAGGCCTTCAGCACACTATTTTCTGTGTCCATGGGTTATGCATACATGCATATAAATTCCCTGGATAATCTCTCCCCCTCACCCCTCCACCCCCATCTTGCCTCTAACAGTTATTAAGCTGTTTCATGATTCTATGTCTCTGGATCTATTTAATTCATCAGTTCATTTTGTTCATTAGATTCCATGTATAAGTGAGATCATATGATAGTTATCTTTCTATGAATGGCTTATTTCGCTTAGCATAATACTCTCCAGACCCATCCATGCTGTTGCAAATGGTAAGAGTTAAGGAAGGCTTTTCAGACACTGGGGAAATAAACTATCTCTGAGCTTTAGAAAAGTACATGAAATAGGAGCCTGTTTTCCAAAATACTGGGCCACAGCAGACTAACATTGTCCTTGATCCACCACTGTCAGGAGTAAAAGAAAGGGAAAAAACAACCAAAGAGAAAATATGTAGGGTGGGGGAAAAGTAGGTTTGCAGTTATTCATATGAAAAATAATGCAATAATTAATGATTACTTATACAAGAATAAACTGTTTCTCGTACTCACAACCAAAAACCTACTTTTGCCCCACCCTGTAAGGAAGACTAAAGGGAGAACAAAGAAAGGGGGCATCTTGGCAGCAACTGAATCCCTAAGCACTAATAGAATAATTCAATTTAACTATCATTCCATTTAACTAGCTCTTGAGTTTAGACTGTCTCAAATTTTTTTTGGCACACTTGCCTTATTTCCCCAACTGACTCCTGGGGCCCCGAAGACAGCGCCACCACCACCAGCTGAGCTATCTCCCCTTCTAAACAAACAAACCAACAACTACAACAAAACACACAAAGCTCCCCTCGATGGGAAATCCTCTTCCTGTTACCACCCCATTTCTCTGCATCTCTTTAAAGCAAAATTCAAGAATTATCTATACTTACTATATTTATGTCTTCACTTATTCTCCTGCACTCTCTCCAATCAGGCTTCCAAACGGAATGGCTTCCAAAACTGCCCTTGTTAAATTCAACCGGCACTTATTTGACATCATAGCAGCAGGACACTCCCTCCTTTTGAATAATTGTATCACTTGCCTTTATCATGAACAGCACTCCTCTAGTTTTCCTCATTGGCTGTTCCTTCTTAATCTCCTTTGCTGGCTCTTTTTCCTCCACTAAATTTGAAATGTTGTAGCACCTGAGGGTTCTAACCTGGGCCTTTCTGCTAATGTAACTACAACCACTTCCTAGACCCATGTCATTATATGAAAATATTAGTATGAGCCACATAATTTGTAATTTTAAATTTTCTAATAGCAAAAAGAAGCAGGTGATGTTACTTTTAATATTTTATTTAACTCAATAGAACCAAATTATTGTCATTTCAACATGTAATCATTAAAAAAATAATATAAGTGAAATGTTTTACATTCTTTTCTTACTAAGTCTTTGAAATCTGCGTTGCATTTTAAACATATAGTACATTTCAATTTGGGCTAGCCACATTTCAAGTGCTCAATAGACACATGTGGCAGTGGCTACCATATCCTAGATCAGTGGTTGGCAAACTGCAGCTCGCGAGCGACATGCGGCTCTTTGGCCCCTTGAGTGTGGCTCTTCCACAAAATACCACGTGCAGGCGCGCATGTACAGTGCGATTGAAACTTCGTGGCCCATTCGCAGAAGTCAGTATTTTGTGGAAGAGCCACACTCAAGGGGCCAATGAGCCGCAGTTTGCCAACCACTGTCCTAGATTATCTCATTCAGGCTTTAAATACTACCTACATTCTGGACTCCAAAATCTCTCTGTTGAGACTAGACCTCTTCCCTGAACTCCATATTCCTATAACCAAATGCCTAGCCACCATCTCCACCTCACAGTGCATATCAACTTCTTGTTTCCCCTCACACTGTCTTCCCCACATTTTCCTTATCTCAGGAAATGCCACTAGCCAGATCCTCAGACTAAAGCCTAGCAGCATTGATTCCTCTATTTCCTTCCCATGCTACATCTAATCCAACAGTAAATCCCGTGACTCTTTCTTTGTTATATTTCTGAAATGTGACTATTTCTTGCCATGTTTGAACTGCCATCTAGTCTCTCATCACATCATCCTTTATTAACATCTTCACAGCACTCACCACTACCTAAAAGTATGTTCTTTACTAATTTCATTACTGGTTTCTGTCTGTCTCCTCTACCAGAATGTAAACTCCATAAAAGCAGGGACCTTGCGTATTTTGTTCATCACTGGATCTCCTAGCACCTGGAATGGTAATTGGAACTTAGCAAGCACTTAATAAATATTTATTGAATGAATGCCCAAATTAAATGAAGGAAGGGGAAGTAATAGAAGAGCCATCTTTGTGGTCAGCAATTTCTTAGAAGTAGAGGCATGCTATGGGAGGCAGAGGAAGACTTGTCCTGGAAAAGGAACCTCCTTGTTTCCCAACTTAGCAGGACCTGTCTTCTCTCCCAGCAAGGTGGGCCCTGCCCCAAGATTATTCACTTGTGCAGAACCAAGTATACTTGGGACTCTCTTGTCCTTGGTGCATAGAGTCCATTCTCAGGTGTCCTAGCCATGAGACCCTCTTGGTGTGGAGCCCCACTCAGGTGGGCTAGGCGCTGACTCTTATGGAGGAGGTTTCAGAAACAGACACCCTGACCCTCTTACTTTACAGCCACCATCACTGGCACAACCTCTTTCTGTTTGCCCACAAGCTGACTTTATCAACCAGAGCTTTGCTTCCCAAGTATCTCCTCATAGAGGCACCACTATATTTCTTTCATGTGTCTCACTGTGGCTAATAAAAGTTCAAAGTTAGTTTGCTTTTTAACTATACCAGGGCTCTTTAAAAATAGCTTTTGGGTTGCACTTTTATTTATGATATTCAGCAAAAATTACTGTCACCTCACTGGTATCTCAAAAAAAAATGTTGCAATGTTCTCTCCAAAATACCAATCTGACCATGAGCTTCCATGCTTAAACTAGTTCACCAACTGCCTGCAGGATAAAAGCCAAGTTCTTAACACTCAAGGCCCTCTGCAATCTGGTGCTTCCTGCCCTCCTACATTCTACCAGCAGTCCACCCCCACTCCCACCCTCATGTTCTGATCTCCCAGACTCACCAGTCATTCCCTAAACACACCATGTTCTTTCGCATTCTTTGGTCTCTGCAGGGGCTGTCCACTTCACCTGTAATACCACCCCTTAATCCCCACATCCTTGAAATCCTAGACATTCTTTAAGACCAAGATAAAAAGTTACCACCCATGCTCCATGCTTTCAGCTCTTTTCACATGTCTCTGTCATAACTATTATCACCTTGAAGACAAGGACCACATTTTGCTTATCTAGATATCATCAGCACCTATCCTGGATACCGGGCATGCAGAAGGTGCTCTCTAGGTGTTTTTATAGATGGATGAATGCAGGGGTGGGCAAGAGGGGTGAAGTGATGAATAGGGATCAGTTGGGAAAGTAGTCCCTTTTTAAAAACAATTTGATACACACTTCAGTAAAAGATCCCTCTGCATTAAGCAACATGAAAAAGCTGGCAAGCTGAGCAAGGAAAGAGGAAATAATGTAGGTTTTTATCCAGTAAATGATGAGAGGCCTTCAGAACCACTTCCAAAGAGTATAAAGTCATATAATAATGGTCATCAGAAAGTCTGGCCTAGCAGATACATAAAGCTGCATTATCAGTCATTATTTAAATGCTTGCTCGCTCACTGTCAGTCAACCCCAGATGCTTAAGACCCAGAGTTGCTTTTTTTCTTCCCAGATTGTCTGACTTGAGGGCTCAACAAGAGTTCTAGTGGAGAGAGAGAGGGAGAGAGAGAGAGAGAAAGGCCTGTCTTCCAAGGTTGTTGAAAAATTTTAAGCACAGTCTGGTTCAGGTTCAAGGATTCAGAAGACTGCTTGACAACTTTGCTGACTTCCCAGAATGGAGAATGCTAATGGAAAACAGCTGGTCTCATTTTTAAAAAATCTATGATAGTCAGAATTCTAAGATGGCTCCCAAGATTGTTGCCCCACCCCCAGTGTGCATGCCCTATAAATCCCTGGCCTTTGAGTGTGGGTGGGCCTGGCCTAATCAGGTGAGCTCTTTTAAAAGAGTATCTAGAGTTCAGATATATAAGTTAGAGAGATTTGAAGCTATAGCAGATACTTTCCTGTTGGCCTTAAAGGAACGGCTAGGTTGCAGAGAGGACCATGTGGCAAGGAATGGCAGGTGGCCTCTAGTAGCTAAGGGCAGCCCTTGGTTGACAGCTAGCAAAAAAACAGAAATCTCAACCCTACAACCTCAAAAAATTGAATTCTGACAACAACCTGTTTGGAAGAAAACCTAGAACCTCAGATAAGCCCTTATTTCTCGCTGATACACTGATTTCAGCCTTGTGAGGCTTTAAGAAGAGGACTTGGCTGTACCGTGCCTGGACTCTTGACTCATGGAAACTGAGAGATAATTTGCATTGTTGTAAGACACTAAAAATTTTTGTACTTGTTGCACAGCAATGGAAAACAGATACAAGTCCTCCAGGCCCTAGCTCTAATTGAGCAAGAAGCCAAAAGTGGGGTAGGTTTGGAACCATGTAAGCTGCAAAACAGAACTCACTGAAAAGCCAATGAGGGTATTGTTGGCTCCCTTCCCCCACCCCACCCCACCACAAACACTTCTTTTGAAGAACTTAAGTTGCCATTCTTTCAAGTGAGTTGACAGCTGAGCAGGTTAGGCTCTGCCAAAATGTTTGAACATGCAAAAGCCTTCTGAAGGCTCACTGTGTTAGAGATGGCTTTCCCTACCTGCACAAGAATGTCTCCAACCCCTTTCAAATATTGCTATAGTAGTGTGTATATTAGCCAATCAGTGGATGAAGAGTCCTGGAGTTGATCATTCTGAGACACAGCGGAGGTGAGAGAATGATGGCAAATATCTTCCTCCTTGAAACCACCCAGCCAGTTCTAGAGGAAATGTCTGTTGCCGTAAGTCAACTCATTGAGGAACTTGAGCTTCTCCCAGAAATTAAAATACCAGAAAGGGCTCCCATTCCCCTTATTAATCATAAAATAAGCTAAACTCCAGTGCAGAAGAGTCACCAGTCCCCCTTCATCTTTTCCTTGTATGAAGTTGGCAGGAAGGCACCAGAGTTTCAACCAGCTCTTGAAATTACACGGTGAGCTCCAGAAGTCCCACACCATGAGCCACCATCAATCAGAGTGGCTCTGATGTATACAATCACCCCACTGAATGGCAGAGTTCATTTGGGGTGGTAGGGGTTTGATACCATGTTCCACTCATGATACAACCTGTGCCATGCAAAAATCAGGGCTTTCCGGGTTAGTCAGCATAACTGGCATTTTTCCAGCAGGGTCCAAGAGCAGCAGCAGGCTCAAGACCAACTAGTTAGCTCTAGAACTTCTGTGTTCTTATGTTCCTAGGAACAGATGTGAATGTCCCCTCATGGGATCCTAGATAGAAGAGACCAATCTTGATGATCATTCATACTGGCTCCTTGAGCCCTGATGGATATATGCCCAAAGCAGTAACTGTAACATGGATTTTGTTGCACTGTGTTTGAAAAAAACATCTTCAGCAACCTATGCAAAGCCAATCCTCAAAATGCCCATGGGTCTCAGTAAGAAGGCATACAAGGGATAAAGGGTCACTTCTCTACATTCCATACCTTCACCAATGGGCATTTGACCACCAAAACTATCAAGCTAAGCCCAGCCAGTGTGGCTCAGTGGTTGAGTGTTGACCTACAAACCAGGAGGTGATGGTTCAATTCCTGGTCAGGAAAAGATATATTCCTTATCTTAGAGAAGCAGCTGCAATAGCCATACTAGCTGTCAATTCTCCTCTTCCTCCTCTTCTTCTTTCTTCCTTTTTCTTCTTTGTGTCTTTTCTTCCATGATCTCACTCGTATGTGGAATCTAATTAGCAAAATAAACTAATGAACGAAGTGGATCCAGAAACATGGAAGTATGGAACAAAGTGTGGAATCTTTGAGGGAAGGCTGGGGAGGGTGGGTGGGTGGAAGGTAATTAACCAAAGACCTTGTATGCATATATGCATAACCCAAGGACACAGACAGTGGGACAGCGAGGGCCTGGGGCGAGGGGCAGGAGTGGCCTGGAGGGGGTCGATGAGAGAAAAAGGGGGACATATGTAATATTTCCAATAATAAGATTTTAAATAAATAAATAGTCTTTAGCTTTGCTTCCAGTTCTGCTTTCCCTTTTTCCCCATTGTACCTCACCCCCAGAGTAAACCAGTAGAAGCTCAGAAAGACCCAACTCATGCCACCCCTAACACCTTAGATCCTGGACAGGGTTAAAAATGCAGAGAACTGCCCTAGCCGGTTTTGCTCAGCCTGCGGACTCAAGGGTCCCAGGTTCGATTCCAGCCAAGGGCATGTACCTTGGCTGCGGGCACATCCCCAGTAGGGGGCGTGCAGGAGGCAGCTGATCGGTGTTTCTCTCTCATCGATGTTTCTAACTCTCTATCCCTCTCCCTTCCTCTCTGTAAAAAATCAATAAAAAATATATTTTTAAAAAATGCAGAGAACTTGGCCATCTCTCTAGCAGCCTCAAAGCCTAGCTGATGAGGAGTCCTATTCTGTCTTGTCAAACCACATACCCTATGATTAAAAGATCTCTTCTTGTAGTCAGAGGCAATTAATATTATATAAGTAATAAAATGAATGAAATTGCTCAGTTCTTATTCTGTGACAGGCAGGAACTGTGAAAAAATGGGTTTATATTCATTGTTTCATTGAATCCTCCCAAAAGCCCTATAAAGGTAAGCATTGTTATTTTATTATTTTTATTCCCATTTCCCAGATGAGGAAACTGAGACTCACTGAAATTGGGTAATCCATGCAAGGTCATACAAATAATAGGACTCAAATCCAGTTTTGAAGGATTTTAGAGTTCATGATTCTACCATTACACTCTTTACCCTCCTAACTTGGCAAAATCTGGCAAGTATTAAATTCCCACCCTTTCCTGACACAAAGAATCTCACACACTGTACTATATTATATGACCTAAAAATAGGATAACTTGCTAGGTCATTATCAGCCTCTAACATATTTGCAAAGATTCCTTGGTCGTTTCAACACTGAAGAGTCTTGTTATTACTCCCCCCATTTTGTAGATGAGAAAAGTGCAAAGCTAAATAACTGCCCAGGGTCACACAGAAGTACATGGTGAAGACAGGATTTGAAGCAAGGCAATTTGACTCCAGAGCCCATAAATGTTACACTAAAATCACCCACTCCTTAATGACAAAATTAATAATAATACACACGAAAATTGCATATGGGTGGGGCCTATAGGCCACAAGGGTTATAGAACAGGAAGCTGGAGTATGTTGCTGGTACAGGGGGCCAGAGGGCAGAAATGAGGCAGAGGGCAAAAGTAAGCCAGAGAAGTGTGTCCAAAATACATTGCAAAAACAAAATACATTGCAAAGCCAAGTTGGTCAAGGAGTGGTAAAGCAAGGCTGAGACCTAGATGTAAATGAGGTCAAAGAACAAGGGAAGGTGAGGGTGGAAAGGAACAGCAGCTGGGAGAATTGGGGGATAGGAGATAGTCTAGCCACAGGAGGTCCTAGAGAGTGCTTTTTTGGGTGGCCTCATTTAAAGCAGCAAAAGGAACTACTTGATGTAAAGTAATAATGACAGGCCTGGTAGAGGAAGCCCACCTTAAGATGAGCCATTTGATAGGTAGGAAAGTTTGTTGACAGCTTGAGGACTGAGGCACCGAGAATCAGCATAGGTGAGCTGAGGATGAGGCAGAGAGGGCAGATGATAGCCACAGACCCTGGGTGCCCAGGAAGAGCCTGCGGACTCTGACCTTTAATGATATTCTTGGGGCAATGAGGCATGACTGGCACCTGACTCACTTACATCCCTTTTGCCCAAAGTCAAGTCTGCTCTCACACCTGACTCTTATTCCTCTTTGGTCCACTGCCTAGAAAAGAAGCTTCTGGAGAAGGACATGAGAAGGAGGCTCCAAAGCAAGGGATACCACATAGCAATGTCTTGGAAAATGGAGTGCCCCAGGGCCTGGGGTTAGACAGGACAGCAAAAGGATAGAGAAAGAGGAGGACCTGGAACTGAATGAGGCTGGAAGACGGCAAATGGGGGTGAGGGGGAGAAAGGCCCAGGTGGCCAAGGGCAGGTACCATCCTCCCGTGTTCACTTCAGGCCTAGAAGCGGAAAGGATCACAACACACAGTGCTCAGAGCATTCTCACATTCATCCTCATTCAAACTACGTCATTCCTATGCAGGAAGAGAAACAGGATTGTCCCTTTGAAGGAGTAAATGACATATGCAAAACTCTTCACACTAGAGTCAGCACCTCAAGGGTTTGAAAAGAAAAGTGGCAGTGAGAACCAGGAGAGTAGAAACCTATTAGACTTCCTTAAACTTTAAGGCACAAGAATCTCAAGTCAGAATGGCCTAGGGAAAGAAAATGCCATCCTGGGAGTAGAATCCAGGAGTAGAACTTAACTGAGGGTGGGAAGTGACTAGCCCCTTACCCTGGCAGGACATTGCTCTGTTGTCCATTTAAGTGTGAGAAGGAAGCACACAGCCGGCATCTGAGGAATAAGTGAGATAAGCATGAAAAATAGCAAAGTGCCTGATACAAACTAAGTGCTCAATAAATAATAGGGTTTTTAAAAAATATGTTTTTATTCATTTCAGAGAGGAAGGGAGAGGGAGAGATACTGGTAGAAATATTAATGAAGAGAGAGTCATTTATCGGCTGCCTCCTGTGTGGCCCCTACTGGGGATCAAGCCTGCAACCAGACATGTGCCCCGGCCGAGAATTGAATTGTGACCTCCTGGTTCATAGGCCGACACCCAACCACTGAGCGATGCTGACTGAGCAATAATAGGTTTGTTTCCTTTTAAACGACTGCTACAGATATGGACAATGGCATGAGAAATGGGTGAGAAGGAAGGCTGTAAATCAACATCCTGCCTTCACCCCCATGGATTCTGATTCTTCATTGGGGGGTGGGGCCCAGAGATCTGCATGTTTCATAAGCCTCCAGGTAATTCTGAGGTAGAGTCCAGACATCCTGCTTTAAGGAAACCCTGTTGTAAGTAATGTTGGGTATTGGGCATGGCTGGAACATTAAAGCTGAAATGGGAAGCCATAAGAAATGTATGGCAGGAAGCAACCCAAATGCCCATTAATAGACAAGTGGATAAAAAAGCGCTGGGGAGATTTTATGTGTGTGTGTGTGTGTGTGTGTGTGTGTGTGTGTGTGTGTGTATCTCCCCAGTAGGGGGCGTGCATGAGGCAGCTGATCAAAGATTCTCATCATTGATGTTTCTATCTCATTCTTCCTCTCCGTTCCTCTCTAAAATCAATTAAAAAGAACATATTTAGCTTAAAAAAATGAATGAAATCTTACCACAATGACAGCATGGATGGACCTAGAGGGTATTATGCTCAGTGAAATAAGTCAGTCAGAGAAAGACAAATACCATATGATTTCACTTATGTGTGGAATCTAAAGAACAAAATAAATGAACTGACAAAACAGAAAAAGACTCACAGATACAGTGAATAGCATACTGGTGGTTTGGTGGATACTGGAAATATCAGGGGGCACACTTTGGAAAGTTTATGATTATTTAACCACTATGCTGTTCACCTGAAACCAATCTACATATGTAAAAGCCTAAGCGACAGGAATGACCAGAACAACTGGTCACTATGAAGCACACTGACCACCAGGGGGCGGATGCTCAATGCAGGAGCTGCCCCCTGGTGGTCAGTGCGCTCCCATAGCCAGCCTCCCCAGGCTGGCCAACCTCCTGTGGTTCCTCCCGTTGGCCAGCAGGCCCCAATCACCTGATTGGGGCAATCCCCAGGCTAGGATGGGGAACCAGGGATGGGTGGTAGTGGGCATGGCCCCTTTCCCAGGGGGGCTGAGGGCTGGATCCCTCCTCGAGGCCCGTGGCCAACCTCCTCTGCCCCACCCCTCCCCCTGGCCGGCAGGCCCAATCAGCCCACTGCCCACCTGCCCTGGTGGTGGCATGACGGCGAGGGAAGGAGGGGGGTGTAGGTGGGGAACCATGTGGTGGCAGAGCATCGACGATGGCAGCATTGGCATCCTGTGTCCATTCCTTCCGTGCCTGGTCTGGTGACCGTTGCCTCCTCTCCCCACCCTGCTGGGGCCTTCAACCCCAGGCTGGGACAGGGAACTGAGGTGGATGGTGGTGGACACAGCCCTTTTCCCAGGGGAGCCAAAGGCCAGCTCCCTTCTTGGGGCCAGCGGCCAACCTCTCGTGCCCCCCATCCCTACCCCAGGCTGGTGGGCCCCAATTGGCCTGCCACCCGCCCACTGCGGTGGCGGCATGGAGGCGAGGGAAGGAGGCAGAGGAGAGGCAGGGAACTGTGTGGTGGGGGGGCACTGATGATGGCGGCATCCACATCCAGCATCCATTCCTTCCATGCCCAGCCTGGTGACCATCACCTCCTCTCTGGCCTGGCCCTGATTGGAACCCCATCAGTGCACAAATTCATGTACCAGGCTTCTAGTCCTATATAATAAAAGCCTTATATGCAGATTGTCCCCTTGATCAGAATTCCACTGAGAGTTCAACTGTTCGACCAGTTGCTATGACACACACTGACCACAAGGAGGCAGACGCTCCAACAGATAGGTTAGCTTGCTGCAGGCGCTGGTGGGCTGGACTGGAAAGTGAGGTGTGAGGTGAGAGCTCAGGAAGTTCCCAGGGTTTGGCCCAACCCGGGGAGAGGTGGATGGGGGCGGGAGCCAGGAGGGAACAGGTGGTTCGGGAGGCTGCTACACGTGATCCGAGAGCCATGGACTAAGCAGGCCTCTGCAGCCTGTGGCGTTCTCAGTGCACAATTTATAATCTTCAGAGCTGCTTCTTTTTATTTGTAAGTTTCACTAACTACTCCAGGAGAGTGGATAGCACCATTATGGAGGGATGGGCCAGGCGCGCTTGCCTGAGGCCAAGGGGCGGCCTCGGGATCCCAGCGACACAGCAGAGAGGGGGACTGGGCTGAGTCGAAGAAACCAAGTCTAAAACTTGAAAGGAAGTGGCTCCTGGGGACTGGGGATGCAGCAGAGAGGGGGGCGGGGCTGAGTCGGAGAAACTGAGTCCAAAATTTGAAAGCAAGCCAGAGGCAGGGAGGGGTGGAGGGTGACAGCTGCGCAGGGGCCTAGAAAAGCTGCTGGATGGGGGCAGCCAAGGAACCCCCATGGGTCAGGCTCCATGTCCCTTCCTCCTCCTCCCCATGACTTGTCAACCCAGCTCTCCTCCAAGGCCCCCCTTGGGCTCACCCTCGCACAGCCCTGCCCCGCCCCACACAGCCTTTGGGGAGCTCCGCCCTGGAGGAGAAAGCAGGAGGCTGCAGACAGGGGGTTGCAGGAGGAGGGGGCAGAGCAGGGCCCACCAAGTTAGATGGAGGGGAGGGAGGGAGAGACCCCACAGGAGTGGGGACAGAGATGGGCGGGGAAGGAGGACCATGCGGAAACATTGCCCTTGGTTGAAGTAGAAATCCTGACCCTATTTTACAGACCCCAGCAGAGCGTGTGTTGGGGGGAGGGGGCAAGACATAAGAGGGTGTGAGGGGACTGGATGGATAGAGAGCAGCGATGTTTGATTCGTGGCTTATTTATTTTTATTTTTGTTAATATATTTTTATTGATTTCAGAGAGGAAGGCAGAGGGAGAGAGATAGAAACATCAATGATGAGAGAGAATTGATCTGCTGCCTCCCACACGCCCCCTACTGGGGATTGAGGCCACAATCCAGGAATGTGCCCTTGACCAGAATCAAACCCAGGACCCTTCAGTCCACAGGCTGTGGCTCTATCCACTGAGCCAAACCATCTAGGGCAAACCATGGCCTATTTAAAACCGCTGCAGTTGGCTGAGCAGGGGTCTTACCACGATGAAGTTACCTGATAATGAGGGTGTCTCTCCTTATGTTGGGGTAATTGGAACTGCAGCGAAGTAAAGACACACTCATGGAGCCTGCAAAGGGTTTCCACGCACACGATGCAATTTACTTCTTGTGGCAACTGAAGAAGGTGAGCAGAGCCTTGGAAGGACATGAGGTCTCCAAGACCAGGGGCTGGAGGGAAAGTGTGTACCGAGCATTCCGCACCGTGAGTTACAATCTATATATATATATATATATATAAGCCTAATATGCTAAGTGTCTGATTGAGAGGTCAACCAACTGGTTGCTATGATGTGCACTGACCACCAGGGGGCAGATGCTCCGACCGGTAGGTTAGCTTGCTGCCAGGGTCTGGCTGATCGGGACTGGGCGATATGGCCCTGATTGGCCCTAATTGCCGGCCAGGTGGAGGGACCCTACCCATGCACAAATTTCTTGCACCGGGCCTCTAGTACAAAATAATATTAGAAGTGAACTGTAATTGAAAAATGAAAAAATATTAAATTTCAGTTTATATGTATGTGAAGCATTTAAGTGTCTGAAACTATATTTGAATTGTTGAAATTAAATGGTGGGCTATGCCCTAGCTGGTTTGGCTCAGTAGATAGAGCGTTGGTCTGTGGACTGAAGGGTCCTGGGTTCGATTCCAGTCAAGGGCACATGCCTGGGCTAGATCCCCAGGAGGAGGTGTGCAGGAGGCAGCCAATCGATGATTCTCTCTCATTGTTGATGTTTCTATCTCTCTCTCTCCCTCTCCCTTCCTCTCTGAAATCAATAAAAACTATATTAAAATTAAATAAATAAATAAATAAATAAATAGTGGGTTGGGAGTGTTTAAAGTACAATTGTACAACAACATTGTATAATATGCAATTCTTTAAACTTTTCTATATATTTGAAATTTTTTATAAGAAAGTGTTGGGGAAATTAAAAAGTGGATGACAGGGCAAGGGTGGTGAAGAAAAAGGAACGACTGATATCTAGAGAGGATTGTGATCACAAAAGAAGATGTTTGGGGTTTATTTTTAATAAACATCTCAGACTTCAGCCTTCAACGGGACCAATTCAACTTTTGGAGACTTGACACCCCTGTTGTGCTATTAATTAGTTGTGAGGCCTCAGACATGCCAAGTCCTTTCTTTAAGCCTCAGTTTCCTCACCTAAGAACTAAGGGATTGAACTATACTTGGAGCCCAAGGTTCCATTTAGTCCAGACATTCTAGGATTCTGTGAGTCACTGAGGCAATCTTTGAAAGTTCTCAGTTCATTCCCAGAGAGGCCAGACTTTGCAAAGGCCAGACTTTAAGAGGCCTACTAGAAGCCCTGCTTGAGTTGGCCAACAGGGGACCAACTTTCAGAGCAGCCCTTCAGAAACCTGCCAATATTTTTAGAAAACTCTTCTATTTTCAGATGGTTTAGAAACCGTAGCTATTTTTCCCACTTAAGAAATGCACAGGATTTCAGGAGATTTGACTTAAAATTCCCCACTCATTTTCTCTTTCCTTTCAAAAACAATTTTTTAAAAAATTCTTCAAATCAGGAGTTTATCTCTATCAGAAAACTAAATTACCTCATCCCAGAGATTTTTCTCCCTCCTCTAACTCTGAATAAGCAAACAAGCATTTCTTCATCAAGTAAAGTCTTTTGGATCACTGATATTTGGCTTCTGAAACCACAAGCACAGAAGAAATAAACATTCCTCACATGTAAAAGTAAAATTATGTCCTTCAAAAATAGGTGATGGAGGTTTAGTGGGGATATTTTTCACAACTCCTTCCCTTAAAGGACTTCTGAAACCCCTGTCCAACTATCACAAGTGAATAGTGAACTAATGTAGACATCTCTATCCACATGCTTTCTGCATATTTGGGAAAGTCGACTTTTCCTGCCTTATCTACTGGGCTCTGCTCAGAATGTGGGCAGGCAGATGTGCCTGGGCTTCCAGGACATTTTCCTTTCTTCAACCCCTAGGGGTCTCAGAAGTCTCCCTTTGGCTTAAATTCCTATTCATTTTTCCAGGACAGTTGGACTTATGGAAAGGGGCGATCTAAATGCAATATGGAAAGGTTAGTAACATAATCCACAGCTTATCGGATGGGCTGGTCTTTAGCCCATGAGGTTCCCAGAACAAGAAATAGGATGTAATGACCTTGTTGATACAAAAGTACAAAATGACTTTACCAGTTTTTAGTAGCAATCTTTTCTGAAATAGCAATATCTACATTTGTTACTTTTTTAAAAATCTATATCTAGACTTTTCCATATTTGTATCTTTTCTTTTTCTTCTTTTTTTTTCCATTCCTCATTTTGAACATCTCCCTTATGTACTATAGTAAATAATTGAATTATGTTGTTATAATTTGTTGTGTTTGTAACAAGGAATACAGTTCCAAATGTTCAGGTTAGATGAGTAAAATAGTTTGTTTCTACTATCAAAGAAATTCAAGGAAGTCATTTTAACAATATGGGGCCTTTTGTTAAATTTTTATCATTTAGCATAGGAGCCAATAGATGAAAGTCTTCCTCTCCCTAACAGGCTCTGAGTCTTCTGAAGACTAGAACATCTAACTAATGAAGATCATCACAAGCTGTGCGACCTTGGACAAGTCATATGATTTCTTTTTTATATCTACACTAATAAAAAGACAAAGATGCTAATTGACTGTACCTTTGCTACACCCCAAGCTACACCCACCAGCCAATCAGAGCAACTATAT
>NW_005354425.1:685555-695045 GCF_000412655.1 Myotis brandtii | reverse complement strand
CATTGATTGGCTGCCTTCTGCATGCCCCACACTGAGGATTGAGCCCGAAACCCAGGCATGTGCTCTTGACCGAAATCGAACCCAGGACCCTTCAGTCCACAGGTTGACGCTTTATCCACTGAGCCAAACCAACTAGGGCCTTATGATTTCTTTATGCTTTAGTTTCCTTATCCACAAAAAAAATGAGCCTCCTCCCTTCTCCCAAGGATGAAGGTGGTATGAATGTCACAATATCATGTCCGTTTGTCCTTCTGAGGATGAAGCATAGTTACAAAATGATTAGGCTATGAGTTGGACAAATCTAGGTTTAATTCCTGGCTTTTGTCAATTACTAGCCTGTGATCTTGGGCAAGTCACTGAATTGTTCAAATCCTAAATTTCCTTATCTGTTAAGTGGGGCTAAGGGTAGTACCTCCAACATAGGCTAACTGTGAAGATTCATTCACTTAATAGCTATTTGTGGAGTACCTGCTATGTGCTCAGAGATCAGAATAGTGCTCAAAAAAGAGAAGAGCCCTGCTCTCACAATTTTGTGAACTAAGTTATATAAAGCTATTGGCATACAGCTATTTTCATTACTACTCTCCCCTGGTGTTAATGAACTACGTCCCCTGCTCTTCATAGGTTTCTCAAAAGTAGGGGATGAGACTTCCTCCAGTTATCCATTCTCTCCCCAGCCATCCCTGGTGACCAGCAGCTTTGTAAATGGTTATCTTCAATGAGGGTTGGGGCCAATGGCTATGTAAGGGCAAAGTCAATTGGATCCAGTCAGTGGCCTTTGCTCCTTAGCTGCCACGGGATCAACCAGCCACACATATGGCTTGAATTTAAATTTCAGATGCCTGGGAAACTCATTGTCTCCAGAAAGCCTTTCTCTGGGCACGCAGAGTCTGGTGATTTATGGGAAACTCCCAAGTCCAAGTGAGGATGCTCAGGCTCCTCATTAACACTGTATTTGTGCCCTAGTTGGTTTGGCTCAGTGGATGGAGCGTCAGCCTGTGGACTGAAGGGTCCAAGGTTTGATTCTGGTCAAGGGCACATGCCCAGGTTGTGGGCTCGATCACCAGTGGGGGGCATGCAGGAGGCAACCAATTAGTGATTCTCTCTCATCACTGATGTTTCTATCTCTCTCTCTCCCTTCCTCTCTGAAATCAATGAAAATATAGTTTTTAAAAAACACTGTATTTGTGACTAACTCAGAACCCTGTGCTTTATCTTCCAACCTAGTCTATCCATAAATAGTTCAGATGGCTCTTCTAGATATGATAGTGGCACAGCAAGGAGAATCCTTTTCCCCCTTTTCTCTTCTCAAGAAAGAATTACTAGTATATGGTTTTCCCATACCATCATCAGAAACTTTCATTTACTTTTTCCATCCCAGAGAAACAGAAATGGGATTATGACTAATTAATTGGTTAAAAGTTGCTCTTTGTTTATCAGCATTTGGTGGCAAGGAACTCTTATTTAGCAGCCTATGTCCCTGTCAGTTACTTGACTTAATCCTTGTGACAACCCTCTGAGGTAGGAATCATTATCTCCATTTAACAGATGAGACAACAAAGGCTCAGAAAGATGAAGGCATTTGTCCAGGGCCACACAGCTAGTAAGTAGCATTGTGAGGATTCAAACCTACGTCTGACTCCAAAGCCCCATTCTCTTTTCATTACATGGTGCCAAATATTTTCAGCATGTGTACATGTGTATCTCTCAGGCCAAACACTATGCTGGGTGGCTGAGCCCTTGAGCAGTATGACCTTTGATAGCACACTATAAGCTCCTGGGAGGGGCCCTCTTCTCTCCCAGTGGGCCAAATGCCTTGCTCCTTCATTAGCAGCCTGGGAGTCAGGCCGGTCCATACACTGCTCTGGTTTCCCATCCCCAAATGCCAAACTTCCATGCATCTTTAAAGTGGTGCCTTGACTCTCCTGTCACACTACTGGCTGAATGATCAACAAAGGTGGACCTGATATTGAAGAGCTCTTGGCTTCCTGCTGCTCTCTAATACAACCTCCCAATTCAGGCACTCCTATTCGGAATTTAAGACAATTCTACTAAGACAGAACTTTTGCACTGAATCTAAATCAATGCAAAATGCACTCTTGTGTGTCAACTTGTAACATAAACCTTACACTTACAGAGAGATTTGGCCTCTCTAAAGCTCCTCTGCAGCCATTTGATTTTCCCAACAGTTCTGTGATATAGACATTTAGGGAAGTTGCAATATTCTGATTATCATTTTTATTATTACTCCTATTTTACAGATGAGAAAACCAAGGCCCCAATGTCGCCATGCCTATGGTAACCCCATGAGGGCTGAGAGTTAGTGTTCTACCTCTGAAATGGCCTTTAAATATCCCATGGGAGATCTCCTTTGTGAGCCCTACTGAAGACTGATTTACATGATGACAATTACTATACTAATCACAAATCTCCGACAATTATTACTACCATCTTTTAAATGCTTACTGTGCTGGCCACTTTGCTACATGCTTTATTTCTAATGCAACATTTAATTGGGTATTCATAATCCTCTGAGGAATAGGTCCCATTATTACTCCCATTTTATAGAATAAAAAACTGAGGCTTAGAAGGCTTATATGACATACTCAAGACCATAAAGTTAGGAATTGATAGACCGTAGACACAAACCTAAGACTGTCTGATCCCAGAACCATGTTTCACTAGTCTGCAGTGCCTCTAAAGTTGAGTTCAATATTGGAAGCCACTAGGCACATATGGCTATTTAACTTTAAGTTAATTAAAATTAAATTAAAAGCCAGCTCCTGCCCTGGCTGGGTCACTTAATTGGTTGGAGCATTGTCCCATACACCAAAAGGTTGTGAGTTCAATTCCCAGTCAAGGCACATACCCAGATTGCGGGTTAGATCCCCAGTTGGGGCATGTATGGGAGGCAACCAATCAATGTTTCTTTCTCTCTCTCTTTCTCTCTCTCTCTCTCTCTCTCTCTCTCTCTCTCTCTCTTCCTCCCTCCATCTCTAAAATCAAGAAACATACCCTTGAGTGAGGATAAAATAAAATGTTTTAAGCCAGCTCCTCAGTCACACTAGCCACATTGCAAGTGTTCAATAGCCACACATGGCTAAGTGACTCTTGTATTGAACAGCACAGATAGAGAACACCACAGAAACTTCCATCACCTCAAACCCCTATTGAATAGTGCTGATCTCAGGCTTCTACTTTGGTAAGGTGTTATTAGTTTAAGGCAGAGTTTCTCAGTCTTGACACGATTGGCATGTGGGCTGGACAATTTTTTGTTGCAGAGGGCTCTTCCTGTGTATTGCAAGAAGAACCTACATGTTGAGCAGCATCCCTGGCCTCTACCCACTAGATGTCAGTAGCACACTTCCCATCTAGTTTTGTGATATGTCAAAATGTCTGCAAACATTACCAAAAGTCCCACACCCCTGCTAAAAACCTCTGGGTTAAGGTTAGCTTATGTATTTGAAGTAATCAAACAGCAAATCTTTTCACTGCCTAAACTTGGTCTTCATTTCTTCCAGTGAATCATAGTTTACAGCAATTTACATTAAATGGGTGGTTTTAATACCTACTGAAGATTTCATGAAAGAGTAAAAACCATTTAAAGCAGCAGAATGAACCCTGGCCAGTGTGACTCAGTTGGTTGGAGTGTCATCCCCTACACCCAAAGGCAACGGGCACATACTCAGGTTGCGGGTTCGACTGATGTTTCTCTCTCTCCCTTCCTCTCTCTAAAATCAACTTTTTAAAAAATGATAGTTTCACCCTAGTTGGTATGGCTCAGTGGATAGATGGTCCCAGTTTTGATTCCAGTCAAGGGCACATGCCCAGGTTGTGGGCTCGATCCCCAGTAGAGGGTGTGCAGGAGGCAGCCAATCAATGATTTTCTCTCATCGTTGATGTTTCTATCTCTCTTTCCCTCTCCTTTCCTCTCTGAAATCAATAAAAATATATTTTTTAAAGTAAAAAAATGATAGTTTCTGCAGTCAAAAAATAATTTAAAAAATAAAGCAAGATTAACCAAAGAACATATATGCATATATGCATAGCCCATGGACACAGACAATAGTGTGTCTTTGTCCCATCATTAGTTCTTCCCTGGGGTGGGGAGGAAAGTGGAACCAGATGGAGGGGGGCAATAGGGAAAAGTGGGGGATTATTTGTAATACTCTCAACAATAAAGATAACATTTTTAAAAGCAAATGAAAAAAACAAGTAAATAAATAAAATAAAGCAGCAGAATGAGGCCCTAGCTGGGTAGCTCAGTTGGTTAGTGTTATCCCGTTATGCCAAGTTTACAGGTGTGATCTCAGGTCAGGGTACATACAGTAATCAACCAATGAGTGTATAAATAAGTAGAACAACAAATTGATGTTTTGCTCTCTCTCCTTTCCTCTCTGTAAAAAAATCAATTAAATGAAATTCAAAGCAGCAGAATGAGAGTGAAGATGCTAATGAAGATTACTCTAATGTACTGTGCAATTAGCTGCCCAAATTTCCTATCCATTAACTATAACTATGAAATTGTGAAGGATTCAAATGAATTGGTTTATTGAATGTTAACGTAGAAAATAAATTAATAAGTGACAAGAGCAACCAAATTGCATACTACATTTTGGCTACTAATTTCTAGAAATAACAAACAACAAAAATTATGCTACTTCAGAAATTGGGAAAAGAATCCCAAAACTGCTAAAGTTGACCCAAAAGAAAGAGAGCTTTTAAAGGGTTCAGGAGAAACTAGTGGAAACATTCCTACATAAAATGCTGAAATTTTGGTTACTGATGAAATCATTTACTTTTCCACATTTTAATATATTCCCAAGGAAACTAAACATAAGGCACACTTTTTTCAAATGAAACTTGTCAACTACATCTTCAGAGAAACCTCCAAAAGATCTTAAAACCACTCCCCTTAAATGGATCTTTACAGAGTTAAATATTTTAACTATGTTATAGTCAACAGAGACAAACTTTTGGCAAACTGGTAAACATAGCAAATAGTTTATTCAAGAGCTTCCCAACCGTGGGCCTTCCCAAATTTCTACCCTACCCAGTGCAAAAGGTGAGGCTGAGGACCTGGTAGTGCTGCCCCCTAGTGGACACCTGCCACTCCATCCGCTCCCCTGCGCGTTCTAATGAAAGGGAACCTACTTCGAACAGATGCCACAGGGTGAATGCAGGTTAGCAAAATGCAATAACTAGTCTGGGCCCCTGGCCAGGGAACTGGAGTTAACAGCCTTTCTTCTAAAACTAAAAGGGGAAAAAAACATGGAAGATGAGAAGAAGAAAAGGAAGCAAAGTGCAATAGGGATCTCTAATGACCACATTAAACGCTCTTAATTACAGTGAGGAGTGGAAGTTGGGTCTGAGCTAGTAGGTTGAGTAGATGCAGCTGCATATTTCTGGTGCTTTCTGCTAGCCTATATGTGCCTTCCATAACTGCAAGCTCACATAGGGTCAGGCTTCACGTTCATCATTGATCCCTGGGTACAGGTAGGTCTCAGGTTCAGAACAGGTTGCAGATAGGGTGATAAGACTGTCAGCTACTGGAAGGACCTGCAGCGTTGGAGATCCTCCGGCATCTGGGAACTAGGGTTTACCAGGGCCAAGAAAGAATGTATGGGCCCCTTGAGCACCAGCAACTGTAACTCATAAAAAGTCAGTATTTGTGGCCTCTAATCTCAAATAGCAGGCCACAATGATTTTTTTTGGGGGGGGGTGCATCAGGGAAGATTTGCAGCCAAGGGGATCAGGCTGACACATCATTAATTCTTCTCTGGTAAGGTGTCAGGTGCCTGTTGCAGAAGTCCTCAGCCTCACCTTCCTGAATCCTATTCTTAGAGTGGGAAAAACTGACTGCATGATGTGAAGGGCCCACCAACCTAGCAAGTTCCCACAGATGACCACTAAGCATCAGAGTGACACAAAAGCATTCAGGTCCTATTGAAATGCATATTTTCAGGAGTAATCCATCCACACCCACTAACCTATCATCACAGGTCAGTGATAGGAACACAGGATGGCAATGTGTTAGCCTAGGGGAAGTCCATAGCTTAAGATGCCAAAGGCTTGAGAAGACAGGCTTGGAGAGAAGGGTCAGGTTCAGGCCCAGAACACCTGGAGTGGAAAGAGTGCTGAAATGGGAAAGGGGTTATAACAGGAGATTTTGAGGTGGCCAAAAGCAAAGTTGCCCTAGCTCACTATCTTGTCTTGAGCTGAATCCACGTCTGCAGCAGTCCCAGCCACAGCATTCTATGATGCAGGCTCTTGGTCCTTTGCTCAGAGGATGATTTTTCCTCTATCTCAGGTTGTACAACTCTACACTGGAAGGCAGGGTACTTGAGATTCTAATCTTGGAATTATCATTGACTGTGTGACTTACAGAAAATCACTTAACATCTTTGGTGTCCAGTTTCACCACCCTTAAAATGAAGACATTTTCACCCAACCCACCATTACAGGATCTTGTCTGGTTAAGAAAGTTATTTTGCTTTTCCTTCATCTCCTCATATACTTGCACAAAATAGTAGCACATAAATCAGGACTACTACTATTTTTTCCCTTCTACTGATGTCTATTCACTGGACCCATGATAATTCTCCTGTCACCTGCAGCCATTCTATGTCTATGAAAATAGTATAACTTAATCACTAGTTATCTTAAGCAAGAGCTGTATCTACAATAATCAGTTTAGAATTTAAACACCAAAACTGGTACCCTAACAACTCACTTGATTAGAGCAAGGTACCAATGAGGCTAATAGAATAAAGTCAAGGATTTGTGTGGCTCTGAATACCACAAATGTTATTAGTACCCCCTTATCCATGGTTTTGCTTTTCTTTTTCCCTACCCTACTCAGAGAGAGAGAGAGAGAGAGAGAGAGAGAGAGAGAGAGAAACATTGATGTATGAGAGAAAAATTGATCAGTTGTTTTCCATAAGCACCCCGACTGGGCATTGAACCCGCAACCTAGGTATGTGCCCAGACCAGGATTTGAACTTCCAAACTTTTGGCGTACAGGACGATGCTCCAACCAACTGAGCCACCCAGCCAGGGCCTGTGGTTTTGCTTTTTGTAGATTTACTTACCCTCAATCAACCGTGGTCTGAAAATATTAAATGGAAAATTCCAGAAATAAACAATTTATAAGTTTTAAATTGCTCACCATTCTCAGTACCATGATAAAACCTTGTGCTGTTCTGCTTTGTCCTACCTGGGAATCATCCCTTTGTCTGGTATACCCATGCTGCATACACAATCTGCCCATTAGTCACTCAGCCACCTTGGTTATCAGATTGACTGTCATGGTTGTGTTCAAATAACCCTTATTTTAATTAATAACGGTCCCCAAACAATCCACATTACTTTTAATACAGTATATTGTTGCAGTTGTTCTATTTTATTTTTTGTTATTAATTTCTTACTGGGCCCATTATAAATTAAACTTTATCATAGGTACGTATGCAAAGGGAAAAACCTAGGGTATATAGGATTCAGTACTATGCTAAGTTTCAGGCATCCACCGGGGTCTTAGGACATATCCCCTGTGGTTAAGGAGAGGAGACCCATTTCCACCACTGGTCAAACATCTCCAACTCATAATAATGTATATACCTATATGTAACATTTAGATTACAATTGTGATCTGGAGAGGAAACTGTGACCTTATCCTGTGTTTCCACCCAAATTCAACTTCAAGGCTTACTGGGTTTCCTTAAAAGGGTACAACCCTCCTGATTTGGCTACACTGCGATTCTAGGAATCCCTCTTTGGGCTTGCATGGGGAGCAATGAATATCTGAGCAGTAAGATTTCCTTTCAGGTCTTCCTCTCCCACTACCTCCTGGAGCCCTGGAGAAAGCTCAGAGAAGAGGACCTAACACCACATCAAATAACGAGACTGCACATTGTATAGCTCGGAACACACTTATAAAATTAAGACAACTCAAAAAATTTAAGGTGATTTTCTCCACTCGTTCAAATTCTACTCCCTCTTTTCATCTCTCTCTCTCCCCCTTGCTCTCCTCTCTCCCATTTCTTGCCCTCAGTGCCCCCACCCCTTTATATCTTTACTTTCAGTCACACTGGATGCTGACTGGTGCAATAACAAAGTGTTTCGGTGTAACTGAAACACGTCATTTAACTAAATTATTGCTGAGAACGTTGTTTTAATACTGTTACTAGTCAATGAAATTAGCTTTGTGAAATCCAGGTTTGTGGGATACTTTAAGACGACATGCACTAGGAACCTATATCTTTGCCCCAGTCTCTTTTCCCTAACCCATCTGGTTAGATAAACATCTTCCTCCTCTGTGCAACTCTCCCTTCTCAGACCCTTGAGTCATTCCTTACAAACTCAGGGAAGATCAAAGGGGTATCACAAAGTACCCTTCCACCAAGAGGTCGGACAACACCGTGCACAGGAAAGGAAACCCCTGGAATAACTGGGCATTTTCCTGTCAGCCACTAGCCTCAGCTAAATTTTGCCTTTGGTGCCTCTCTCCTTGCCTTGGCAAGTAAATTAATCAACAACCGCAATAACTTTGGGAAGACGCCCCGCCTGTCCCATCTGCCCAGCCAGGTCCCTCTTTTGCTGGGACACAGGTGAGCCAGGTAGGGCCAGGGGCGGCGGGAAGGAGAAAGCCTGAAAGTCAGGAACCGCGTTGGCGTCCAGCCGCCCCGCAAGGCTTCCTTGGCCACTGAGTTCTGGAAGCCCGCGCCCCGCTGCTTTCCCACGCATATGCACACCTGTACCAGCCCTCCTGGAGCGTCCCGCCTCCAACCCGCGGTGCGAAGACAGGATCCCCTCCATGCTTGCCACCCAGCCCTGGGTGGCTCCCAGCTGCCTCTCTTGCCAGCTAGCGCCCCGCTTGGACAGGTAGAGGCCAACGCACCCACCGACCGCGCTCTGCCACCCTCCACTCCGCGGAGTCCGGTTGGAGCCCTCACAGCACCCACCACTTACTCTGGAATCTTCAGACACCCATAGAACCCAGCCATGGTGCTTCCGACGGAGTCAGCGGCTCGCCAGGAGCCTGGCCTGCTGGGGTTTATAGGAAACGGCACTGCGGGAGAACCGATGGGGATGCCACACTCGAGGAGCTCTGAACGCCCAGCGCTCACACGCACGCAGCTCCAAACCAGCCGGCCGAAGCAACCAGCCAGATGAAGTTTCTTTTCCAAGGCCTCTCTCTGTCTTCTGAACTAGGTCCAAAGAGGGCTGGGCTTGTTCCTTACATGGTTAGAACAGTTAACTCCCCTTTTCCCCCTGCCTCCAACTTCCCTCGACCACAGTATCCTCAGTGCAAAATACCAGATGCTCTTTCTTAGGATCTCTGTATCCCTGCAGGCTAACGAATGTGAGAAGGAGTTTGGAGGGGACGAAGCCCAAAAGAGTTAGTGAAGACTGTTACCCAAGCAAAGAGGGACACTCCACAGCTTTGGGAAGCAAATGTAAATTAGTCGCTTTCAGGCATTTTTTATTCTGA
>NW_005354425.1:684033-684987 GCF_000412655.1 Myotis brandtii | reverse complement strand
GGCTGCAAGCATTCCCACCTCAATCTGAGCACTATTTTTGACCCGTCTAAATTGTTTTGTTTAATCCCAAGGAAAACAATTTACTTCCTAAGCAAGTTTAGGGAAAAATAAAATAAAAACCACCAAGAATGTCAAAGCTGTGAATAAAATTTGAATTCCCTTAAGATGGAAGTCCCCATCAATGATCATGTATATCAGTTATAACATCACTTACATTGCATGGATTCAAAGATAGTTGATCACATTGTGCCTGCAGAAAATTGAAAGAACAGGAGGGAACAAAATGTGACCTGATGTTGGCTGCCTGGAAGATCCAATAGGGCATCTTTCCCAGCCACCGTCCCTGCCCTAGCATCTGAGACACAGAGATTTGCAACACTGTGATTTTTTAAGTGATTAGTAAGAATGTGAACAGCAAGGCAAATGCAGATGCAGGTTTGGGGCTCTTTTTAATTACTGAGAGAAATCAAGGGTTTAAAAAGGTCAAGATTTCTCCAGGGAAGGCAGGGGGTAGGGGGCAGTCATTAAATACCTCAGGACTGGACTTGATCCGAGGGCCTAAGTCTTGCTTCCTTGAATAAAAAGGAAAAAAGCCAGGTTGGGGCCTCTTCCGGGAGGGGGAGGGGGTGGTGCCTTGGCCAGTCTGTAGCAGAGGGCCTGCTTTCCTTCTTTAGTGGGCAATAGGCAACAAATACCCTGTTTCTGGAATTTCATTGGATGAGTAGGCCAAGGACTAGGTTTATATTGTAGATACTGAATCCTGACCTGTGGCTAAAATTTCTAGCTAGAATGTATGGTTATTTCTCTATTCATATGTGGCTTACGCATTTAGCGTGTTTTTGCAATTATGTTTTAATCAAAGAATAATTTCTGGGGTGCCTACCCCAGAGGGTGGTTAGAAAAGACTGATTTTTAATTGATTTTATATTATTATTATTATTATTATTATTATTA
>NW_005354425.1:674737-683997 GCF_000412655.1 Myotis brandtii | reverse complement strand
TTTAATACAGAATTTAGAATAAAATCACAAATAGATTATCACAAACAGCATTCAACTTTTCTTAATCAAATTAACCATTTCCATTAAAATCCAGAACCTTCTGCAGGACCTGCCAATTCCTCATTCCTTTTGTCAACATAGATTATCACAAACAGCATTCAACTTTTCTTAATCAAATTAACCATTTCCATTAAAATCCAGAACCTTCTGCAGGACCTGCCAATTCCTCATTCCTTTTGTCAACAAAAAAAAAAAAAAAAAAGAGCAGTTCTTGGGAAGTCGGGATTTATGAAGAACATCCAGGTCTGGGGCTTACCTTAAAATTTTGTTTCTTTATCCCAATATCATTTAAAACCAGAAATTTGAATTACATGGCTAACAATTTTAGCTAATCAACTCTTCAGTGCTGATCCTAGGAAACAACCTTCAATGAATCTTTGGATAATGGAACAAGACAATGTTCAGCCATTGATATGAGTGGTGTAAGTCGTCAACACCTTTCATGTTCAAGCCACAAGTTGTGAAGTTAGGAAGGGGTGCAGTCTTCTGTCCTGCATTATCAAAATTTGTAATATTTTCAGTGCTACTAGATTGCACGTTGTCTGCAAGGTTATGCACATGCTCAAGAAACAAATCTTTCAGTACACTTAATTCCTTAGTCAACAATTTAATTTTTGCTTCCAACAATTCATTCTCTTCTTTAAGCTGATTCACTCTCTGCAGGGTATCCTGGGCTTTCTGCTTGCTTTTCAACTGGCTCTTTTTCACAGCCATGTTGTTCCTCTCTCTGCATTGAGTATACACATCACTGTTTCCATTTATGGGTGAACTCTTTTTGCTTTGCTTGCTTGGAGGCACAGCCTTACCACCTCCCTTAGGGCCAGCGGGCACCAGCTGAGGAACCTGCTGTTAGCTGCTGGCATGAGCTGGAGTATGAATAACACTTATTCCGTTCACTCCTGGAGTACCATTCTGCTGCGATATCTTGCTCCTTTGGGCACTCTCTCTTGCCAACACAGAACGGGTAGAAATGAGGGCATGGCAATCAGTGGTTTCCACTCTACACGACCAAGAAATCTTCACATGTACCTGGTGTGACTCAGTCGTTGAGCGTCAATCTGTGAACCAGGAGGTCATGGTTCAATTCCAAGTCAGGGTATATGCCTGGGTTGCAGGCCCAATCCCCAGTAAGGGGTGTGCAGGAGACAGACGATCAATGATTCTCTCTCATCATTGATGTTTCTATGTCTCTCTCCATCTCTCCAGCTCTTTTCATCTCCACTATGAGCAGCCCCAGCCCCAGCCATCAGGCCTGACCCAACCCAGGCCTGACAAGGAGCTTAATTGATTTTAAAGAGAGAGGAAAGGAGAGGGAGAGGGGGAGGGGGAGAGAGAGAGAGAGAACATCTATGTGAGAGAAAACAGTGATTAGTTGCCTTCCATATGACCTTACCAGGGATGGAATCCACAACCTGGGTATGTGCCCTGACTGGGAACCAAACCTATGACTTCCCATGCACAACAATGCTCCAATCAACTGAGCCACACCGAACAGGACAGGAAAGACCAATTTTAATATTGGCCAGAGAAGAAATTAATTAGGAAGGCAAATCTTCCACCCAAATAGAACACACATGGAATTTTGTTTTTTGATTATTCATGCTTTGTGCTTATTTGGCCTACTCCTTTATTTCATTGCTCTGAATAATCTGCAGTAGAAGTTCCACAGAAAATCTACCATTCAATTCCCAGACTATACTGATGGCTCCTTCTCCTGAACTCTCATAGCACTTGTGGTCAGGGCTCTGAAGTCAGAGCTGAGTTCAAATCCTGGCTCTGTCTAAATTTAAGAGGTGTGATAACTGCATTAGGATTTTGTGAAAAAATGTCTTTGTTCTTGCGATATACAATCTGAAGTATTTAGAGGTGAAGTATAATGATGTCTGCAAGTTTTGCTCAAATAGGTCAGAAAAATGAGAGAGAGAGAGAGAGAGAGAGAGAGAGAGAGAGAATGATAAAACATTTGGTAAAATGTTAACATTTGGTGACTCTAGGTGAAGCCTATATGGATCTTCATTGTACTATTATTTCTTTTTCTTTTTAATCCTAACCCAAGGATATTTTTCCATTGATTTTTTTTTAGAGAGTGGAACGTAGAGGGAGAGACAGAGAGAGAAACATCAATGTAAGGATACACATCGATTAGTTGCCTCCCACGCACACCCCAACCAGAGCCAGGGATCTAGCCTGCAACTGAGGTACCTGTCCTTCACTGGAATTGTAACTGGGACCCTTTAGTCCACAGGCGCTCTATTCACTGATAGGGCAATTCTTTCTTTTTTGAAAAATTTTTATTGATTGATTTTAGAGAGAGGAAGAGAGGGGAGAGGAAAACATTGATGTGTTGTTCCACTTATTTATGCATTCATTGGTTGATTTTTGTATGTCCCCTGACCTGGGATTGAACCCAAAACCTTGGCATATCTAGGTGATGCTCTAACCAATTGAGCTAACTGATCAGGGCTATACTATTCTTTTAACCTTCCTGTAGTTTTGTAGTGTTTTCAAAATTAAAAGTTGGAAATAAAATCTTAGCTCCATCTGCCTTATCAACTGTGCAGTAGTAAATTATTTACTCCTTGCAAATCTGAGTTCCTTTGTCTCTAAAATGGAGATATTAATAGATCCTATCCCCACAGGGTTGTTATGAGGATTTAAATGAGATAATAAACGTAATGCTCTTAAGCATGTTTCCTGTCCCTTAGGAAGGCCTCATTAACTGATAGGAATTACTATTATCATACCATTGTTATTTAATATTTGATTACTTACTGTCTTATATTGTTCTCAAGGTGTTTCAAATGCAAATATCCTGTCTCCTTAACTTGGACTTTAAGCTTTTAGAGGACAAGACACATTTCTTACATTTTTCTTTTACCCACTATAATATCTGGCACAGCACCTTGTAATTCACAGATAGTGAAGAGAATATCGAGTTGACTTTGAGGTTACTATTCTGTGGGATCTTTGGTTATAGCATAGACTTGAAAATTATCATGTGACCAAAGGCCATTCATTATTTATTAAAGACCAATAGAAGATAATGTTAGCAGAGCCTGGTGGGAGCTGGGTAAGAAGATAGAACTATAAAACATTTATTTAAGGAATAGATATTTTTTACTTCTTAAAATTGAAGGTAGATTCCTTCATGCACAGCCAGACTTTTGGGGAAAAGTGTCTAATTTTATAAATGCCAAGAGGGCATACATTTCATTGCTTGGCTTCCAGGATAGGGATGACTTCTACTAAGCAATTTGGGCATTCCTTAGATGCCAGGACAATAAGGCAGATTTTTAGGGTTGCAGGGCACAGCTGCCCCTCCCAATGAAAGGGAGAGTGCAAACACTGCAAGTGATCCCCACTTCTTGAATAAATGCCTCTGTTGCTTTAGAAGGGAGTCCAATCTTCCTGACTCTAATTTATGATTCCAGTGAGTCTAAAACATGCAGGGTAGAACCAGGCCACGTAGCTCAGTTAGTTAGAGCCTTGGCAATCTCCAGGATTTAGAGTTCAATATTTCCCCTTCCCCAGTCAGGACACATACAAGAATCAACCAATAAATGCATAAGTGGAATAACAAAAAATAATGTTTCTCTCTCCTTTCCTTCCTCTCTCTCAAATAAATAAATAATATTTAAATTAAAAAATAAAACATTGAAGGTAAATTCGAATAAACCTTCAGAACTGACTCAAAAACCTTGCCAAGACTTTTAAACACATGGCTCTTGAAAAAAATTCCTCTAATCACTAGAGCCTGAAATGGAGAATGGTAAAACTCTAGAGCAGATGCAAGCCATTCCAGAAGGTTCCTCTCAATCCCTGTCTCTCCTCCCTTTCCTTTTGGCTTCTGTCTCCCTCCTTCCTTTTTCCCTCTCCCCTCCGTCTACCTCCTGAGGCTCACTGAACCAATTCCCACTAAAGTCCGGCAAAGAAACGGTGGGTTTAGGGGTTAAGAATGAGAGAGACAAAGCAGTTTAGTGTCTAAATCCATGTGGCCCTGCTGATCACAGCATCCCAAATGGAGTGACATCTCACAAATCCTGGGAAGATTACCTAGAAAGCTGAGTTATGGCTTCTATGGGGCCATTCATCCAGACATCTCAGAGAGCCTTCAGAATATCTGCCCTCATAACACCCTAGGGAGTCTGGGGGCAAGTGAGATTCAGAAATTAAAGACCAACAGGGCTAGAACCATCTCTAAGGGAGCTGGACCTGGAAACTACACACAATGGCGCAGGGACCTTTCCCAGCCCCAACATTTGTAAACAGGTCAAGTCTGATGCAAATTAACATTAAGGAAGGAGGAGGTAGGAATGGGGAAGAGAAAGCCAATAAGATACTAAAGTGGGGGCTGGGGAGGGGGAGGAGAGGGTGCCTCCCTGGGATTGGAAGGTTGAAAAGGAGGAATGCTTACATAATGATGCTTACAAAGGCATTTACTTGCTAATGGTAGTGCTCATCCTGAGGATTTTTTCCTTCAAATCCTCTTTCCACTCCTCCTCCTCCACCGGGCAGTCTTCAGCACCATTGAGAATCGCCTGCTGCATGGACACCTTGGATTGGGGGAGGGAAGAAACAGCAGGAAACTCACCATCACTTGCCACACTGCATGCTGGTGCTTGTGCTTGGGGTGGAGGAAAGCAACCAGATTTGGAAGAAATCTGTCTTATATAGAATGTTTAGAATGTAGTTTCATTACTCTCAGGCTATATATCCAATAACACAAACTTGGCTCCAGGTGTGGTCCTAGGGGACCCGCCTGACTGAACAGAGATGAGAAGAGTTTATAAATCGACATTCTGAAATGTTTCTAAATGCACACCCATCCATCCTCCTGCTAAATTTGCCCTTGTTTCAGGTGTTCCCTTTCCTGAGTAGAAACTGGAGCTCAGATGGGGTCAATGATGTTGAGAGCAAAGGTGCAAGGATGTGGAAGATCCTTGCCAGTTTCTTGCTGATGCATTCATTTCCTTTCCCCTGACTGTGTGAAAACTCCAAAACTGATTCCCTTTGCTCCCTCCCTCCCCCAGCTTCCTGGCCCTCAAGGTCCTCAGGATGGAACAGTTCTCAGGAAGGAGGAGAAATCCAATTTTCTTTTCCCTCACCTCCAGTCATGGCCAAAATAATTATCTCCAACCTGAAAACCACCAGGAAAGAGAAAGCACACACATTTATTACTCACACTTCACTTAGCCCAGAGCTTAGAGGTGTGAGGCAGCTGGGGCCCCACAGCTGCCATCTCCGGGGTGAGAAGCCCTGCCAAACTGCACTTCCCCTACAGGTAGCACTGTCCATAGACTCCATGCCCCTCTTCACACAACCATCAACCCAGAGAGCTAAGGCCTAGTCAGGGATGCCACCTTCAATGAAGAAGGGAGATTTGCTTGATACAGTAAATGGGGTTTTTACCACCATGACAAGCAGAAAACTGTTCTGGCTTCCATGTCCAGGCAGCTGAGAGGGAAGTGACCCCCTGGGCCTGGAATCAGTGATTCACACTGGCCTACCCAAACAGCCTCCTGCTGTCATTTTATTTCCTTCATTACTTAACATCCTGGAGAAGGAGTTCCTAGTTCTTCCTCTTAGGCCACTGGCATCCTGAGTTGAATGGCTGGTCAGTGGGACAAGTAAAGGCATGTAGCCAGGGCAGCTGGCCTCCAAGAACTCCAAAAAAAAAGAAAGAAAGAAAAAAAGGGGTTGAAAAAATCTAACCTCACACAAACTTATAAAATGACTATACATAAAATCCCTTCTCTACTCTTCATCCCCAATAAGTCCATACTCTACTTCTTGGGTTCCCTCCAGGAAACAGAAAGTTGTATGCATAAAAATACTTTTTGCTTCTTTTTACTTACAAAAACAACAACAACAACAACAACCAACAACAACAACAAACCAACCAAACAAAAAAACACAGATCGTACTCTACACAGCTTTTTCATTTGCTTTTGTTCTACCTAATAAGCTTATCTTGGCACTCTCTGTCTCCCAAGCCAGGAAGGTGTCTCTCATTTTTTGATAACTGCAAATCAACAGACTCTCAACTGATCCTTGGGAATAAAAATTTGAGGACTGCCCTAGCCGGTTTGGCTCGGTGGATAGTCAGTTGGCCTGCAGACTGAAGGGTCCCAGGTTCAATTCTTGTCAAGGGCACATGCCAGGGTTTCGGGCTTGGTCCCCGGGCATGCAGCAGGAGGCAGCCAGTCAATGATTCTCTCTCATCATTGATCTCTCTCTCTCTCTCTCTCTCTCTCTCTCTCTCTCTCTCTCTCTCTCTCCTTTTCCCTCTGAAATCGATAAAAATATTTTTTTAAAAAATTGAGAACTGCTACACTGCTCTCTCTCTCATACTTACCCCAAAGTCTCTGTCCTGTTTCCTCGGAACCTCAGAGCCTTGCTGTGTGCCAGCTGACAATAATTGATAGTAGTAATCACACCAACAGATTAACATGCTGCTTGTCTCAAGTCACAAAGAGCATAGGCCTGCTAAGAGGGTTCCAAAGAATGGTATTAGAGGTAGGAGGTTCAGGTATCATGGCAGGTCCAATGCCAATTCTATTTAAGTTGAGGTGGAATGAGGAAAGAATATAGATGTTTAGGCCACCTCCTATATGCCATCTATTTGCTGAATTTAACTGCTCTGGTGAATTACTACTGGCCTCAAGATGACTTAGCTTTTACTCCTCAATACTGGCCCAAACAAGGGCCCAAGAGAAGGGAATAAACAGAGGAAAAGAAAGGTCTTTCTTTTTTAATTAATTTTTTTTATTTTGAGGTGTGGCTCAGCGGTTGAACATTGACCTATGAACCAAGAGGTCATAGTTCAATTCCCAGTCATGGCACATGCCCAGGTTGTGGTCTCAATCCCCGGTGTGGGGCATGCAGGAGGCAGCCAATCAATGATTCTCTCTTGTCATTAATATTTCTATCTCGCTCTTCCTCTCTCTGAAATCAATAAAAATATATTTATTTATTTTCATTTTGAGCTAGATTTACATGCAGTTGCAAGAAATAATACAGAAAGATCTCATGTACTCTTTACCCCATTTCTCCCAATGGTAACAGCTTGCAAAACTATAGCACACTATCACAACCTGGGGATTGACATTAATACAATCAGAGAACTTTTCCATCTCTACAAGGACCCTTCATGTTGTCCTTTTATAGCCACCACTACATCCCTCCCACCCCAATCCCTCCTCAACCCCTGGCAACAACTAATTTCTTCTCCATTTCTACATGCTATTTCATTTCAAGAATGCTATTAAAATAAAACCATACAGAATTGCTACAGCCACTATGGAAAACAGTATAGAGGTTCCCCCCCCCCCAAATAAAAATAGAACTACCATATAATAGCCAAGACATGGAAACAACCTAAGTGTCCATCAACAGACGAATGGATAAAGAAAATCTCACACACACACACACACGAATGTTATTCAGCCATAAAAAGAAGGAAAACCTCCCATTTGTGACAACATGGATGGACCCTCTTGAGGGCATTATGTCAAGTGAAATGAGTCAGATAGAGAAAGACAAATACTGTCTGACCCCAATTATATATGGAATCTAAAAAAGCCAAACTCATAGAAACAGAGACTAGAATAATGGTTGTTAGGGGATGGGAGTTATGGGAAATGGGGAGATTTTAGTCAAAGGGTAAAAGCTTCCAGTTATAAGATGAATAAGTTCTGGGATCTAATGTACAGCATGGTGACGGTAGTTAACAACACTGTATTATATACTTGAAAGTTGTTGAGAGAGTAAATCTTAAATGTTTTCACCATAAAAAAGGCAATTATGTCACATGATGGAAGTGCTAACTAACTTTATTCTGATAATCATTTTGTAATATATACATGTATAAATCATTACATTGTACACTGTAAACTTACACAATGTTATGTATCAATTATATCTCAATAAAGCTGGAAAAACTGATACAGTAGGACTTTTGGTTTCTAGTTCCATAGGTAAAGAGTTTAGATGTCACCACTCTGTCCTAACAACAAGTAAAAAGCTGAACAAACTGAAAAATCAACAACTCTTCTTGGATCCACAAAAGGGAAAGACTCAGGGAAAACTGCTGCCCCTAAGATTGGAAAGACAGTCAAGCAAATACAGGGAGCTTCCCAAAGTGGCTTCCCAAAGCCAAGAGTCACAAGCAGAAACTGCGGCAGAAGCCAGTGTCAGGGTAGGAAAACCTCAATTATAACTGATGAATTAGTGAATGTTCAGTGTGGACAATTCTGAGAATTAAAAACTAGCTAGGCTAAAGTAAAAAAGGGTATAAACTACTAATATCAGAAATGAAAGAAGGGACATCACTATCAATCCTATGAACATTAAAAGGATAAATAAAGAATACTATGGAACAACTTTAAGCCCACAAATTTGATAACCTAGATGAAATGGGCCAATTCCTTGAAATACACAATTTGCCATATTCACACAAGAAGAAATAAGCAATCTAAACAGGCCTATATCTCTTTTACACAAATCAATTATTAAAATTACTTATTATATAAATTACTTAAAATTACTTATTTGGAAGTAATAACCCTCCAAAACAGAAAGCACTAGGCCCAGGTGGGTTCACTGGTGAATTCTACCAAACATGTACGAAAGAAAATATGCCAGTTTTCAATAATCTCTTTCAGAGGATGGAAGCAGAGGGACTACTTTCTAACTCAATCTTTGAGGCCAGCATTACCCTAATACCAAAACCAGACAAAGAAATTGCAAAAAAAAACTACAGCTCTGCCAAGGTAGCTCAGTTGGTTAGAGCATCATCCTGATACACCAAGGTTGCCAGTTCAAACTCTGGTCAGGACACATACAAGAAGTAACCAATGAATGCATAAATAAGTAGAACAACAAACCAATGTCTCTCTCCTCTCTCTTTCTCTCAAAAATCAATAAATAAAAAAGAAAACTACAGACCAATATCTCTCATGAACAAAGATACAGAATTTCTTAACAAAAATATTATCCAATCAAATCGAATAATATCCTATCTAATAATAGACAAACATGGTAATTAACCATACCTCCGACACGCTTCCCATTGGCTAATCAGGGCGATATGCAAATTAACTGCCAACCAAGATGGCGGCCGGCAGCCAGGCAGCTGAAGCGAACAGGAGGCTTGCTTGCTACAGTGAAGGAGGAAGCCAAGGTTCCCCGCCTGCCGCTGC
>NW_005354425.1:671995-674200 GCF_000412655.1 Myotis brandtii | reverse complement strand
GCCAGTACAGCGGTGGTGGTGGAAGCCTCTCCTGCCTCCTCAGCAGTGCTAAGGATGTCCGACTGCAGTTTAGGCCTGCTCCCTGCTGGCAAGTGGACATCCCCCGAGGGCTGCCGGGCTGCCAGAGGGATGTCTGATTGCCATCTTAGGCCCAATCCCCCAGGGACCAGGCCTAAGCCAGCAGGTGGTCATCCCCTGAGGGGTCCCAGACTGCGAGAGGGCACAGGCCGGGCTGAGGGACCCCCCCGACCCCCCCTGAGTGCACAAATTTTTGTGCATCGGGCCTCTAGTATAAAAATAATTATCTACACTAATAATATACAAATATGTAAATTAACCATACCTCTGTGACACCTCACAGCCATCAGGAGGAAATATGCAAATTAGCGGGACAAAGATGGCGGAGGCCACAGAGCCAGCTGGAGCAGGCAGGAGGCTTGGGTCGCCCCCGGCGACGGAGAAAGCCAAGCTTCCCACCTGCCTGGGCTGGCCACTGAAGGAGGGGCCTGTGGGCAGCGGCCACAGAGCCGGTCTGAGTGTGCTGGAGGCTTGGGTAGCCCAGGCCAGCCACCGAGGGAGGAGCCTACAAGCGGCCCTCAGCCCCTCAACCAGGCTCGCCAGGCACCCCAGTGGGACCCCCACCCTGAAGGGGGTGTGGCCAGCCTGAAAATGGCCCTCAGCCCCTTACCCAGGCTGGCCACGCCCACAGGGATTGGGCCTAAACCTGCAGTTGGACATCCTCTGAGGGGTCCCAGATTGGAGAGGGTGCAGGCTGGGCTGAGGGACAACCACACACCCCCCGTGCATGAATTTCATGCACCGAGCCACTAGTATATCATAACCATATGAGATTTATTCCAGGTATGCAGGGCTAGTTCATTCAAAAATCATTAATGACCTGGCCAGTATGGCTCAGTTGGTTGGGTGTTATCTCGTGCACAAGATGGTTGTTGGTTCTGTTCCAGGTCAGGACACATGCCCCATTATGGGTTCGACCCCTGGTGTGGGGTGTGTAGGAGGCAGCCAATCCATGTTGGAAGCAGCTTACCAATGTTGCACTCTCACATCAATGTTTCTCTCTCTTCCTTTCTTTCTAGAAGTCAATAAACTATTCTTTTAAAAAAACAATGTTATCCATCATATCAGAAGACTAAAACAGAAAAATCACGTGATCATATCAGCAGATGCAGAAAAGTCACCTGACGAAATCTAACACCCATTCATGATAAAAACTCTCAATAAACTAGGAATAGAACTTCCTCAACTTGATTTTTTTAAAAACACACAAAAAAAGCCCCGCCAGTGTGTCTCAGTGGTTGAGCATCAACCTATGAACCAGAAGGTCATGGTTCGATTCCAGTCAAGACACATGCCTGGTTTACGGGTTCGATCCCCAGTGTGGGGTGTGCAGGAGGCAGCCAATCAATGATTATCTCTCATCATTGATTCTTCTCTCTCTCCCTCTCCCTTCCTCTCTGAAATCAATAAACATATATTTAAAAAATGCAAAAAAGCTACAGCTAACATATTTGTTAAGAAATTTGAAGCTTTCCCACTAAGATCAGGAATAAGTCAAGGATGCCCCCTCTCACCAGCTCTTTTCAACTTCATACTGGAAGTACTAGCGAATGCAATAAGACAAAACAAAAAAGGGATAAAAGGTATACAGATTGAATCTCTGCCCTTAAAACCCTTAAGAAGAGGACCCAGTGGGCTCCCCCCACCCAAGCAGACCTGTGCCTTTTCCTTTCCCTTACCCTCTCCCCCCTCCACTCACCAGGCACTTTATCCTTTAAAAAAAAAAAGGTATATAGATTGAAAAGAAAGAAACAAAACTACCCTTATTTGCAAATGACATAAGTGTCTATGTCGAACATCTGAAAGAACTGATAAAAAAAGACTACTAGAACTAATAAATGATTATAGCAAGGTTGCAGGATACAAGGTTAATATACATATGTCAATCAATTTCTTTTTTTCCCTTTTATAACATTTTTAAAATTAAATCTTTATTGTTCAGATTATTACAGTTGTTCCCCTTTTCCCCCCCATAGCTCCCCTCCACCCAGTTCCCACCCCACCCTCTGCCCTTACCCACTCACTGTCCTCATCCATAGGTGTATGCTTTTTGTTGCCGGGTCAAAGGTCATACACATGGAAAATGTAGCTATTTCCATCCGCGACGTGTCCCTGTGTTCGGAAAGT
>NW_005354425.1:652335-670407 GCF_000412655.1 Myotis brandtii | reverse complement strand
GCTGCAAGCACCTCTGAGAGAAAGCCTCCCTCGAGTTCCAACCGATGCCAGACAGTCCAGTTTCTCCCGTATGAGTCTGGGTCCCCAGAGACTCACCCGGAACTGGAGTTCAGAGCAGTCTGGAGCTTGAGACTTCCTCCCGATTGAAAAAGACAACCATGTCCTCAGTTGCCAGCCCTTTCTGTGTGCACCTCCATACCTCTGCACTCTACTTCCATACCTCCTCTGAGTCTCAGTGTGCTTTTCTCTTTCCTTCTAGTTGTAGAATTTCCACTCAGCCAGCCTTCCTGTGGTTCTGGATGATGTCCGTTTTGTCTTTTAGTTGTATTTTTGAAGTGGTTGTGAGAGGCAGCAATTTCTGGTGTTTACCTATGCCGCCATCTTGGTTTCCTATCAATCAATTTCTTATATATCATCAATGACCAGGTGGAATTTGAAATAAAAAACACAATAGCATTTATATTACACCCTCCAAAAATAAAATACTTAGCTATTAGCTGCATGACCTCAGGCATATTACTTACCCGCCTTGAGCCTCGGTTTCCACATCTCTCAGATGGAGGCAATAATGTCTTCTGGACCTCTTTCATAGAGTTGCTGTATCTCCGAAGGGAGGCACTGTTGACTTAAAAGTATCTTAAGTGTTTAGGTCCCTGATCCTCAAAGCCATGGTCCTAGCTGACCAGTGGACCTAAAAGCAAACAATGACCTGCAAAGCTTCCTATGGGAACTATGAGAAAGGCTCTGGCACAGGTCATGTAGCTTTTTGTGCCTATTTGGCCCACTGGCCGGGTAAGGAAGAGGCTCCTTTGATGAGTGCAAAATGATTTATTTAGAAATGAATGAAAAGATCCAAAGGTCTTTTTTTTCTGATTTGGCCACTAATTGAGGCTTTTAGTAAGCCACTTAAGGTTCCCAGAGCCTTTGCATCCATAAAATAGTAACAATAACCCCCATCCTTCCTGGCTGACTGTATCACTATGAAGATCTGATGGAATAATGTGTGCATAACTATGTTTAATATTTCTAAAATCCTAACCTGGGGATATGTTCATTGATTTAGAGAGAGGGAGAAAGAGAGGGAGAGAGAGAGAGAGAGAGAGAGAGAGAGAGAGAGATTAATTTGCTGTTCCACTTGTTTATGCATTCATTAGTTGATTCTTGTATGTGCCCTGAACGGGGATTTAACCAGCAACCTTGGCGCAAGAGGATGACACTCTAACTAACTGAGCTACCTGGCTAGGGCTAGCATGCATGGGTTTTAAAAAGCCAGTCTATTGGGTAGCAACTCAGCTCTGGTGCCTGCTGGCTGTATGACCTTTGCAAATCACATACTTTCTGTAAACAAGTTTCCTCATTTGTAAGATAAAGAAGAAAACAAAATAGTACCTACTTCATTCACAGTGCTGTTGGAATATTAAATGAGTTAATTTGTGTAAACACTGGGAACAGTTCCTGGCACTTAGTAAGTACTTGATAAATGTTTGTTATTATTATTATTGGGTAGGGCAGTTGTATTATCACCATTTTAGTCACGTGTAGAATAGGGACCAGAACTTAGACCCTTGTTCTAAGAAATGTCATTCTAGCCCTGGCCAATATAGCTCAGTTGGTTGGATGTTATCCTGTGCACCAAAAGGTTGCTGATTCAATTCCCAGTTAGGGTACATACCCAGGTTGTGGGCTTGATCCCTGGTAGGGGGCATGCAGGAGGCAGCGTATCTATATTATGCTCTCATATCAATGCCTCTCTCTCTCTCTCTCCTCTCTCTCTCTCTCTAAAAATCAATAAAAATGCTTTTTAAAAATGTTTAAAGTCATTCTGTAAAATTAAGGCACCCATAAGGAATTAATATCCAGAATATATAAAGAACTTCTACAAATCAAAAAACAAACAGCCCAACAAAAAAAAAAATGGGCAAAGGACTTGAATAGACAGTTCTCTAAAGAACATATCCAAACGCACACAAAAAGATGCTCAACATGTCCTAGCTGGTTTTGCTCAGTGGATAGAGCGTTGGCATGTGGACTCAAGGGTCCCAGGTTTGACTGTGGTCAAGGGTACATGCCCAGGTTGTGGGTTCAATCCCCAGCAGGGGGTTGCAGAAGGCAGCCAATCAACAATTCTCTCTCATCGTTGATGTTTCTATCTCTCCCTCTCCCTTTCTCTCTGAAATCAATAAAAAAATATATTTTTTAAAAAGATGCTCAACATCACTAACTATTAGGGAAATGTAAATCAAAATAGCCACAAGATACCACTTCACACCCATGGGGACTATTAGTATAAAAAATCAAAAATGCCCTGGCTAAGGTAGCTCAGTTGGTTGGAGCGTCATCCTGATGCACCAAAAGGTTTGGGGCTCGATTCCCAGTCAGGGCACAATCCTAGGATGCGGGTTCAGTCCCCAGTTGGGGCACATACGAGAGGCAACCGATCAATGTTTCTCACATCAGTGTTTCTTTCTCTCTCTCTCTCTCTCTCTCTCTCTCTCTCTCTCTCTCTCTCTTCCTCCCTCTCTAAATATCAATAAAAAAACATATCCTTGGGTGAGGATTTAAAAAATAAAAATAGAACTACCATATGATCCAGCAATTGCACTGCTGGGTATATAACCAAAATAATCGAAAGCAGGGACTTGAAAAGAGATTTGAACACTCACATTCAAAGCAGCATTATTAGCAATAGCCAAAAGGTGGAAGCAACCCAAATGTCTATTGACATATTATATAAACAAAATGTGGTATATAAATACAATGGAATGTCACTCAGCTTTAAAAAGGAAGGAAATTCTGACACATGCTACAATGTGAATGAACCTTTAAGACATGATGCTGAGTTAAATAAGTCAGTCACAAAAAGACAAATAATATAAGCTTCTGCTTATACGAGGTATCCAGAGCAGTCAAATTCATAAAGACAAAAATTAGAATGGTGATTATTAGGAGCTGTGAGCGAGGGTAGAATGGGGAGTTATCCTTTAATAGGCACTGAGTTCTGTAACATAAAAATTCTGTAAATGGGTGGATGGTGGTAATGGTAGCCTAACACAAGAATATACTTAATGCCACTGAACTGTACACTTAAGAATGGTTAAGATAGTAAACTTCATGTTATATGTATTGTACCACCATTATAAAAAATTTAAATGAGTGCAGTAGCTGGAAGGGAGATAGAGACCTGGGCCAGATTATAAAAGGAAGACCATAACTGGGAAAGTGATGTTAAAGGAACAGTGTCAGGCCACAATTCTCAGCATGACATAAGTTTCATCATCTTGTTAGGCTCCTCTAAACCTAAAAATTTCTCTTCCATTTCAGTAGTACTTTTCCCCTTGGAACCCAAGAGAGTAGGAAATGAGATTTATTTACATGTTAATATACCTACATAGTTTCAAAAAAAAAGAAAACAACCATTTTCTTTCCTTAGTAGCAAATTATCCTTCCAATAAACGAACATTTTCAAAAAGAACTTGACCAAGAACTTCCCCGTGGCTATTAAGAGATAACAATCAAAATCCTTAGCAAGGCCTTCAAAGGCTCTGATGGTTAGGCTTGGAAGCCTGCTGACTTTACAGCCTCAACTCCTACCATATTTCCCCTTGATCCTCTCTCCACTCTACCACACTGGCTTTCTTGCAGACCCACCACTGCATATACTGTTCTCTCTGCCTGAAATACTCTTCCCTCTACTCTTAGCTTAGTTAAAGTCTACTCATCCCTCAGGTCTCAGTAAAATCATCATTGCCTCCAGGAAGCCCTCCCTGGTCTCCCAACATGTCAAAACTCCCCTATTATGTGCTTTCGTAACATACAATTCTCCTTTATAGAACTTTTCATAACTGGATTTTAACATTCATTTCTCTGATTATGTAATTAATGTCTGGCTCGCCAACTAGACTATAAGTTGCATGAGGGCTGGGACCATGTTAGATTTTGCTCATTACTGTAGCCAGCACAGGGCTTGGCCATAGTAGAGAGCTTAACAAATATGCATTGAATGAATGAAAGTACAAAATAAAATATTTACCAAAAAATTAAAATAGTAGACAGTCAAGTTTACAAAATATAGCTTTTATTCTGATCTTTATAATCCCAAAATAAAAGCAGTCAGTTGTTTTCCTGGGTCTTAAATCCTCAAAACCCTTTCTCTTAAGATGACTACATTCTGATTAGGTGGGACAGGATTACAGAAACTAAATCTACCTCTCTCCCTCCATATACTACTTGTCCCCAGTCCTATGGCCCTCAGTGTCACCTCCCCACACATCAAGAGTGCACTCTGCTGATGACCATCTAGATCAGCGGTCTCAACCTGTGGGTCGCGACCCCTTTGGCGGTCGAACGACCCTTTCACAGGGGTCGCCTAAGACCATCCTGCATATCAGATATTTACATTACGATTCATAACAGTAGCAACATTACACTTATGAAGTAGCAATGAAAATAATTTTATGGTTGGGTCACAACATGAGGAACTGTATTTAAAGGGCCAGAAGGTTGAGAACCACTGATCTAGATGGAGGCAACCCCTTAGCCCAGTAAGCATAATGCAGGATCCAGAATCATTGCAGCTACAGCAAGAAAATGCCAGTTCCTTTGAGCTTCCCACCCAGGGCTGAAAGGCTAAAAGGCCAAGGATGGATGGCTAAATTCTGGGCACCTGGAATGCAAAAAGCTCAACGTGAGGGGCAAAACCTCTGGACTGAGGAAGAGGAAAGAAGCACCCAGAATACCCACTCTGGAGTCCAGGAATACAAGTACTCTGCTATCTACACAGCCCCTGAGCCCTGCCTAACTAGAGACAGGTGGAACTGCTGGAAGATTCCAGACGAGAGTCAAAAAAAGATGATTTTTCCTCTATAACTTGGCACCTCTGTTCATCTGCAAAGATAAATACAGACCTAACAGAAAGGGTTGCCTTCTGATTTATGAGGACTGTATGACAAGGTAGTCTGGGAGCCAAGAGAGTTAGGTCTCCAACCCCCCACATCTTTATGTCTGTGAAGCAACATTTTTGTGGAAGGAGATGGAAGTCGATTAATTTTTGACACCATGTAAAAAACTGGTATTTCCTGACCAAACACCAGGGCAGCCAGAAGTTTATAAATTAAGACTCTATGGTTCTTTTGTTTTAAAATATGTAAGTTGTGGGAATAAAGAAGCTTTAGTTTCTTATCGGAAATATTCTGTGCTGGGTAAATAGAAGCTATAAGTATGTTCCACTGACAGTATGGTTTTGGCATGAACAGGCCAATAAAATGTACACTGTCACCCTGGATTGCAAAGGCACATGGCAAGAGCAAGCCACACACTGTCGGCAGAGTTGAAGAAAGCCCATGGAGTAGGTGGAAATCAAAACAAAACTTCCCAGACTTTACCGAAATGCATTCTGAATAAGGTGGCTTTGTGGCTGCTCCTGGTCTGATTCTTCCCTGCACATGACTATGACCTCTTAGCACCTCTAGGACTTTGCTCATGCTGGTCTTCCATCTCCCCTGCCCCAGGGAGAAAATATTGGCTGGAGTATCAGGAACCCTAACCCACTCTCTTGCTGTATTTCTTCATCTAAGAAATGAGGCCAGACTCTAGTAACCAGATGTTTTCTCTGGTCCCTCCAAGTTCTGATGACTTCTGAATTCTCCTACAGTGGTCGGCAAACTCATTAGTCAACAGAGCCAAATGTCAACAGTACAACAATTGAAATTTCTTTTGAGAGCCAATTTTTTTAAACTTAAATTATATAGGTAGGTACATTGTTATTAACTTAATTAGGGTACTCCTAAGGCTTAGGAAGAGCCACACTCAAGGGGCCAAAGAGCCGCATATGGCTCGTGAGCCGCAGTTTGCCGACCACGGTCCTAAGAGAAACCAAGAATGCTTTGTCCCATTTGTCTGTTTCTTCCTTCTAAGTGGAGAAACAGCTAGAACTCATCTCCTCTAGGAAGTCTTGCCTTATTATGAATTCCACCCATTCTTAGCCCCAGACTGCGTAATCTCATTCAAGTCATATCCTGGGTTTCTTTTGCTAGCTAGGTTCTTGAGCACAGGAACTGTGTTTTCAAGTTCTTTTGCCTCACATGTCGCCCCCAAAGTGTAATATAGTTCTCCTTTTAAAACTGGTATGCAATCCAAGCTGTTGAATGACTAGTTGACTAAGCAGGCAGTTACATACTGAAGATTAAAGAAAACTAGAAAACTTTCTGAAAGAAAAGCAGCAGTAGTTATAATTAAATAGCCTTCCTAAGTAGGCCAAGTATGCTTAAGAATAAGGATTCTGGAGTCAGATGCTGGTAGATACAGGTTTGAATCCAGCTCTATTGCGTAATAACTGGGTTCATGAGCAAGTCATTCATATTCCCTTAACCTCAGTTTTCTCATCTGTAAAAATCCAGAGACATAGAAGCATGGAACACACTGACGAATCTCAGAAGGAAGTCAGGGGTGGGTGGGTGCGTGGGGAGAGATTAACCAAAGAACTTATATGCATGTATGCATAACCCATGGACACTGACAATAGTGTAGTGAAGGCCTGAGGGGGGTGGGGAGTGGAGGGGGGTCAATGGGGAAAAAAGGAAACATCTGTAATACTTCTAACAATTAAAGATAATTTTTAAAAAAATAAGCATAGTAATAGTACTACCTTGGGACTATGACCAAGTTTTAGTGACATCATGCATAAAAAGTCCTCAGCCCAGTTTCTTGCATATAGTAAATGCTCCAAGCTATTAGCTCTTTAGTAATGATGGTGATGCTGATGATAATAATGATGATGTCAACCCATCCCAGAAGGCCAGGTCTCAAGACAGAATGTCCCTAGGTTTGACTGACTATTACTTCTTTTCCATTCTCAAAACAATACAAGTGACTTCTAGAATCTTGAACAAATGTCTGGTTGCCTTCTGGAATATCTACACTTTGCTATAAGGAGTTAGGAAGTGATGATCTGAGATCCTCTTTGAATTGCCTTCATGATTTAGAAAAATGTCTTTATGAATAATAGGAATTCATGGGTGGCTATGTGATGTATTATGAATGTTATAGATGGTGGATACAGTGGTGTTAGGAAGGAGAAAATATAGAACCTTAGATATCACCAAAATCTGTTCTTGAAAGTGTATTAAGAATATAAAGGAATGTATAAGAAGGAAATACACAGGACCCAAAAATCCCTCCTCAGAATCACCTCTAAGCTGGGACTCTCTCTTGTTATCCAGCTGCTACTGGACATCTCCACCTGGATGTCATATAGGTACTTCAAACTCAGCTTGTCCAAAATGGAACTCATTCTCTCTCCTTAATCTACAATCCCTTAAATCTTCTTCTCCACCCAATTTTCCAAGTCAAAAACTGGGAAGTTATCCTCAGCCCTACCTTTTCCCTCAACACTGCACTGCCCACTAATCAATAAACTGTCCAGTCAGTGGCTCAGTGGTTGAGCATTGACCTAGGAACCAAGAGGTCACTGGTTTGATTCCCTGGGCACATGCCTGGGTTGCAGGCTCAAACCCCAGTAGGGGGCATGCAAGAGGCAGCTGATCTATGCTTATCAATGTTTCTTTTACATATATATATATATTATATGGCACATTTAAAAAAAATTCTTTATTGTTAAAAGTATTATGTAAGTCTCCTTTTCCCCACATTGACCTCTCCCCAGCCGTCCCCACTCCCCAGCACATGCCCTCCTCCCCACCCCCCAGTCTGTGTCCATTGGTTATGCTCATATGCATCCATACAAGTTCAATGTTTCTTTCTATCCCTTTCCCTTCCTCACTCTCTAAAAATCAATAAAAACATATTTTAAATAAAAAACAAAACAAAATTAAAAACTGTGTAGATTTGAATTCCTAAATAGCGTTCCAATCCACCCATAGCTCATCCTCCCCACTGTACATCCCCAATTCAACTCCCCTTAGACCAGAGAAATAATCTCAATATTTCTTTTGCTATGACCCAACTCATTCTATCCCTCCATTTACAGAACATCTAAAGGGAACATTCTAAAACTAAAATCTGCTTAAGTCAACTTCTGCTTTCAAAACTCCTTCCTGTCTCCTCAGGGCCTTGAAAGTGAAATTAAAACAGTGGTGAGATGAAAGTATTGGCCCCAGCTAAATTGTACCCATCATTCCCTCTTCCCCTGGGGGCCTCATATTGTTTACACCAATTACATGGCTATAGTATAGGCCTATTAACTGTCCTAATTCATTATTAGTGTGTCATACTGTTTTACACTTCTATACCACCTCTACTCAGAAAGTGTTCTCCCTCTTCCTCCACCAACCTGGTGAATCTTACCTACCTTCTCTGTGAGGTCTTCCCTATCCCCTTCTCCCCACTAAGCCTCTCTTTTGTACACTAGTGTTACATGTAAGGTCTTTAACACACCTGTTGCACTGTAATTGTCTGCTCAAACTGAGGCCTCTCCAAAGTAGGAATAATATCTTATTCATCTCTGTATCTTTAGCACTCAACAAAAGACCTAGCCAAAAGCAAATATTCAATAAAGATTTGTGAAATGAATTAATGGCCTTACTAAGTCTCTATCCCCAATAACAACAGGTCAATGCCTAATGAGAATTCCTTGACTTTGGCCGGAACAGGATCTGAGAAATTTCAAGGAACTTGAAGTCTGGCCTTGGCTGATGCTCAGACTCCTATCTCCAGCTCAACTCCTCCATATCCACCTCCAGATAAGAAGCACAAAGAGAAACAGAGAAAAGCAGTACCACATGTCCTTGAGTTTTTGGTCACATAATTCCTCCACTCTCTTCAAATCTTCCCTTCATCCCTAAAGGCCTAATTTGGAACTTCTCCATGAAGTACTCTTTCCCCAGCCCATAAAGAGATTTGCCCTCTTCTGAAGTAGTGAAAGGCTATTTACCTGGGCAAGACTGGCACCCATTGCAGACCACCTTGTTGGGTTAGTTTAGTTGGATTTCCAGGGAATCACAGAATGTCAGAGCAGGAACAGCCCTTGGAGATAATCTGGTCTGAATGTCTCATTGTGCCAATGGCCCTGAAGATTTAAGGGAGAAGTGCTTTGCCATATATCCCAAGTCTCCTAGGGAATAGGATCATGTAGATTCCTGGCCCCATTCTAGACCCATGAAATCAGAAATTAGGGTCTGGGGGATAACATTAGAGAAGCCCTACCTATCCTATGCTACATCTACATTGTGTGTTCTCAACTAGCTCAGCAGAGGCTATTTAACTGCAGAGGTTCTTTTTTCCCCCTAGCTCTCTGTGTCCCCCATAGCATCCAGCACAGTAGTGCCTTATAACATTTTCTTTAGTGTTTAACCTCTGGGCTGCTTACCCATGAAAAAAAACTCAGATGAACCAAGAAACCTGACTTGAAGTTAGTCTAACTGAGGACATGAAGGAAGAGGTGGTATGGGCAACCCTCCCCAAACTATACTTTCTGTCTGATTTTCCAAGTGCCAAGGTCATCTATGACCAAAATGATTTCAGGTTGGAAAATTCTATTTCCTAGGAAAATAGAGGGTTAATTACCTGGAACCTCCTCAAACATTTTTCTTAACTCTTCTTTTGGGAGAAAAATCAACATTCCAACACACACACACACATACACAAATGCATGCAAATGCATAATTTTGTGAACATCCATGGGGGTCACATCTCACACACTCTGTTAGTGCCTGTCCCCAGCCTGGGCAGTGATCTCAGATAGCCAGGAAGTGTAATCACAACACAAAAGCTCACTGTTGTCATAAGGATGAGCTCTTAAGGCAGGAAGGTAGCCTGAGACAATTTGGTAATTCTTCTAATATGGAGGATTACAAAATAAGTTTTCTGCTTGAGCCTCAGTTTTATAGAATTTCATACTATGCCCCTTCCCCAAGATTCTGACCAGTCAAGATTTCACTATGCTGAGAAGGCCAGATACCTTGGTTTAGCTCCCCACTGGCTCCAATGACCCTGCAGCCAGATGCCTCTGGGAAGAAAAGTGGCCATAATGAACAGACACAAGACCAGCCTCAGTTTGGCCTGCAAAGTTCCTTCCATTACCAAAAGGCCTCTGCCCTATGCCTGGATCTTTGAGCACAGTTGGACAGGTGGGAGTGCTGGTTAGAGGAAGGAAAGGTTGCTCACCTCCTCATTCATTTGACTAGTCATCCACTTGCAGCAACCTGGACAGCAAGCACTCTCTGGATCCCATTACTATTATTTTTATTGTCTAAAGTTTTACATGTCTCCTTTTTCCCCCAATTGACCCCCCCATCCACTCCCACCCCAGGCAAGCCCCCACTGCCCCAGTGTCTCTGTCCATTGGTTATGCTAACATGCATGCATACAAGTCCTTTGGTTGCTCTCTAAACTATTAATTTGCATCCATTGCTTGTCGAGTATAAGCAAGTCATCTTTTCTGTCAAAGAACAGTTTACTAGTAGACAGCTGCCATTTTGGCTCACTTGACTTGGCAGCCACCATTTGGTAGCATGACTTGCAGCTCCCCTGGGGGTCACCATCTTGAAATGGCGAAGGCCAACCCCTCCCTTCAAATTAGCCAATCATAAAAGACTGAGCTCCAATCAAGAGTGAGGAACAGGTCACGTGCATAGGATTAAAAAGCTGAGCAGACCTCCTGCTCAGTGTGCATGTGCTTCCAGACCATGTACTGTGCACCCTCCTGCAGGAGTAAAGATATGTGCCTTGCTGCCTGGCTCCTGAGTATGCTTTGTGTTCTACCAGGACCCCTGAATTGGAGGGCTTGCCTTATTTCTTACAGTTCATGGGCAGATCATCCTGGATTAAAGGATGGATGCTACAGTTTTCTCAAGTGGCCTAGGCAGGGCCTTGCTCTCATGGAGTTTGAAGTTTAGCAAAGCTTTTCCTTCATAGAAAGAAAGACACAGCACTCATGCTTCCCAGGCCTGAGTCCCCCAAAACCACCATGGTTTTGAAGCTGGAAAAGGTCATGGGCACTAGAGTGAGCCCCTGTGCATGTGAGTGCTCACCACTCCCCCATTAGCTGGACGTGAGCTTTGAGTTATGTTCCTCCAAGTGAGATGGTCGGGCCCTGAGTCATCTGTATTTTCTCATTGCATCTTCAGTGTGGCTCAGGAAACATTTACCAAATTGGCCTGGCTTTGCTATCAAGGGTTTCCTGACTGATGCTTCACGTTACAAACAATTGAGATAAAAGACCAGTAGCATCCAGAAGACACCTAGAAAAAGAAACATTCCATTTCCACCCAGGCCGTGCAGCTTGATAATTCCATCTGATCCCTTTTGTTTTCTTCGCTTTAGTATTGTCAGCTGAAGTTGGTGGAGCTCAGAAGACCCATGAATCAGATAAACTTTCTGATACTTTTTAAATCTCTAAAATTTTATGGGAAGGACAATAAACCATTGTACTCCTGGGGGAAGGAAGGGAGGGACCCTCCTAAGATCTCCTAATCTGAGACATTTTAATCAAGAATAAAAAGAACTATCATCAATGTGGGCATTATCTTCCTGTAGGGCCCTATGTGTGTGCTTTACATATATTATCTAACCTAATCCTTATAGTGACCCTATAGCTGAGGTGCTATAAGTAGGTTCACTTCACAGAAAAGTGTAATGACTTGCTCAAGGCCATACAGCTCATATGAGTTAGAGCCAAGATTCAGACCAAGAGCTGTGGAACTCCAAAGCACAGGCTCTTAGCCACTGCACCAGTGTTTCTCAAAGCAGGAGATTAGTTAACATGAGCAGATTCCAAGGCCTCAGATCTATTGTCTCAGAATCCTGGGAGGTGGGCCCAGGAATCTGCATATTCCAAACCACACCGCGGGGTTCTGAGGCACTGAAAAGTTTTAGAGTGCTGGCTGACATTGCTGCCTCCTGATTTGGCATACAATAAGGTTAGAATGCTAAAACCCAACATTGCTTAGCAATTTTCCCAGCACATCAGCTGCCCAGTACTGGTCACTGAAAACCAGGACTCTGTTAGTCAGACCAACACAGCTTATCCCCTTCACCTAGACCAGGGACTCTATACCTTTATGGAGTCACATACCCCTTTGAGAATTTGTCCAAAGCTCTGGATTGTCCCCTAAATGCATCTACACAGAGGCCTGCACTCCTTCGGTGGCCCCCTCACAAAATATTCATATACACAACCCTCTTCATAGTTCCAGGGGATATATACATCTCCTGAAGTTCCTTCATAAACCATCCCCCCATATGCCCCCAGGTCCCCACATTACAGAAACATCTGATCTAGAAATCTGAAAACAGACTAGGTTCTGTGGTTATGTTTTTTTTCTAATGTTATCTGTGTTAGAGATGCACACTGAAATATTATAGGTGAAATGATATGTTGTCTGTGATTTGTTTTAAAATGCTCCCAGGCATGTGGGGGTGAGGGGCATGGAAAGTGGCAAAATAGATCTATAAGATTGGCTATGAGGCTTGGAGATGGGTTCATGAGATTCATTCTAATGTTCTATCTATTTTTGTATCTGTTTAGAAATGTCCATAATAAAAACTATAAAAATTTAGTTGAACTGCATGGTTTGTGAATTATACTCCCAACAAAGCTGATTTTTAAAAAAGTAACCTCTTATTCTGGAGCTGCCTTAATCTGTCAACGGACACACTGAAGGCCAAGAGAGACCCACTTATTTTTCTGCCTGCTGATCTTTCAGGTCACAGCAACAGTCAAAACATCCTGATCTTGCTAAGCTAGCAGGAACTCTATGCTAAGCAGGCCACATTGGGGGATTGGGAAGACTAGTTGCTGCATATGAAGGGCCACAAGCAGGAGGCCTAATTGCTTCTACTAATAAGTATTACTCTGCTAATAATGAGCATAATAATGACAATTATCACTTACAACCTATGTCAGAGCACTTTACAAAGAGAAACTTAACTGAAAGTAACCAATAAAGAGACCAAAAAATGTAGCAGTGACCTATTAATAGGCCAACTTCCCTGCTGTCTAATGCTTAGAATAAGAATGAGGTTTCCTGAGTGGATTTTCAAACTTCTTCAAGCTAGCAATTGGTGATGAGGTTTGTTAACAAGACAGAGACCAGAATAATCACCAACAAGTTTTCTATACAGAAGGCTATGGGGGTGGAGGTAAGGAATGATTGCTTGTATGCAAACATCTGCAGAATTCCCTCTTCCCCCTAGGTCAGTGGTCAGCAAACTGCGGCTCACGAGCCACATGCGGCTCTTTGGCCCCTTGAGTGTGGCTCTTCCTAAGCCTTAGGAGTAACCTAATTAAGTTAATAACAATGTACCTACCTATATAGTTTAAGTTTAAAAATTTGGCTCTCAAAAGAAATTTCAATCATTGTACTGTTGATATTTGGCTCTGTTGACTGAGTTTGCCGACCACTGCCCTAGGTGCTGGTGATGCCTGAAGAGCCACCTCCAATGGACCCCCAAGTATTGTGGCTCTTACTTACCTAGAGCAATTTGCAGAGTTGACTTAACCACACCTTTTTGGCATATGTCCTTCTGTGACTGTAACTTCTTTGTAAAATGGGATGACAATGGTCTCTACCTCAGAGGGTTAATGTGAGGTTTAAATGAGATTATCTACATAAAGCCCTTAGAACAGGGCCTGGGCACAGGACCTACATTCTGTTAGTTACCCTCATTAATATTGTTTTCTTTAGATGGCTGCAAAGCAAACTGAGCCATTCCTCCAAATTTCATCTGGATTGGAGGGAAAATGACCAGAGTGTGATCCCTGCCTCCGATCTTCACCCAGGGCTGGCCATTCATTTACCAAGACTACAAGTGCAGTAACTTAAACTCTGATGGATTACACTGAATCAGCCCCGCACATTCAAGTGGGCAATTGCTCCTCTCACAAATTCTCCAAAAGGAAGACCTATGTCAGCCACAAATGGAGAAGAGATGACCCCCTTCTGAAACTTACTCCTCTATTTTATTTCTTTAATTAGTTTTAATTAGCTTAATGTTTAAAATAACTTTGACTATTTATTTAAAAAAATTTTCTGTCCAGAGAGGCATTAAGGCATTTTTAATCAGTCCACCCCTCTAAGGATGCTCTCTGAAGTCCAGCTAGTCTCCAACACTGCAAAGGGAGCCCTGTAATCTGCTCTTAAACATACACTCTGCTCCCTATTTTGATTCTCTGTGAGTGGTACTCAATGATGCCAGCTTGACAAACAAGACCAAAAGAAACCTCCACAACTCTATTAAATAAGCAACATGGCGCATTTGATTTTCCCGGAATAGAATCTTGAGTGCCTCTTGGATGAATTTAAAAAAAATAAAAACAAATCCTTCTTTAGTGGCTCTAACAGAAACCATAAGGAGACTAACTAGCAAGCTCAGGGTGAGTCCAGCTATGCAACAAAACAGGCCCCAGTGCTATTGGTCACAGCCACACTCTTCTGGGTCCCTGTAGACCACATCTGCAAAAAGCCACAGGCTTTTGGGGCCTGGTGAACAGAGGTCAGCATATGACAGATTGTGTGCAGCCCAGAGCCCAAAGAGCCTATTAATATCTCTGCAACAATAGCCTTTCTGGGTGATACTAGTCCCATTATTCTCCTTGTTCCATTTTTCTGCCCAGACCCAGGGTTTCAGGAGCAAGCTCTGGCTCTTTTTGATGACAGGACTTGGTTGTGAGAAACCACAAATGGGAAATGATGGCATATGCACTCTGAGCCATATTTGCAGAGGACTTCACAGCAGTGGCACTCAGTACCCCAGCCATTGCAGGAGAAGAGCAGGCCTCTGTGTTTCCAGTAATTCCCTGAGGAGCCATTCTGCCACCAACTTACCACCCACCATGCAGCCCAATGCCTCTGGATCCTTTTTTTTACATCCCTGCCTCTCTAACCCCAGACTGATGCTAGATGCCAAAGTGATAGCCACTCTGTGGGTGCAGATGCAGGAACCAATGTGTCAGCAAAGCAGCTTGTTCCTCTGGGCAATCTGGATCCAGCTATAGATTGGGGAGGGGGAGTCATGAGGGAGAGTGCAGACCTGGGCAAGAAACACAGCAAAGTGCAATTTTCCTTAAGCACCTAGGAATCATAAGCTTTGCCAAACACTGTGGTGAATTTTGAAAATAACAGTTCTAACAGGAACAAGACAGGGATCTCCACTTTCACCTCTCTTATTCAACATAGTACTGGAAGTCTTAGCCACAGCAATCAGACTAGAATAAAAAATAAAAGGCACTTAAATTGGAAAGGAGGAAATAAAACTGTCATTATTTGCAGATGACATGATATTGTATATAGAAAACCCTAAGGACCCCACCAAAAAACTAATAGATTTAATAAATGAATTAGGCAAAGTAGCAGGATACAAAATGAACATTTGGGGGTCGATGGCATTTTTATACACCAATAATGAACTCTCAGAAAGAGAAACTAAAAATACAGTCCCATTTACCATTACAACAACAATAACAACAAATAAGATACCTGGGAATAAACTTAACCAAGGAGGTAAAATATCTGTACTTGGAAAACTATAGGACACTGAAAAAAGAAATAAGGAAAGACACAAATAAGAGGAAGCCGGAAATATACCGTGATGGGTTAGTTTAGTTGGCTTTCCAGGGATATCCAAAAACATATACCGTGTTTATGGATAAGAATAATTAACGTCATTAAAATGTCCATACTACCCAATGCAATTTATAGATTTAACACCATCCCTATTAAAATACCAATGGCATATTTCACAGATCCAGAACACTCCAAAAATTTATATGGAGCCAAAAAAGACCCGGAATAGTCACAGCACTCTTGAAAAAGAAGAATAAAATAGGAGGGATCACAATACCAGTTATCAAACTACACTACAAAGCCATTATGATCAAAACAGCCTGGTATTAAGACAAGAACAGGCATATAGATCCATGGAACAGAACCCAGAACCCATAAATTGACCCAAGCCATTACACTCAAGTAATATTTGACAAAGGAGGCAGAGCATACAATGGAGTAAAGACAATCTTTTTAATAAATGGTGTTGAGAAAACTGGACAGGTAAATGCAAAAAGAAAAAGAAGAGAAGAAAGAAACCAGACCACCAACTTACACCATACACAAGAATAAACTCAAAATAAATGTAAGTTGTGAAACCATAAATTTTTGAAAAGTTCTAGCCCTGGCCAGGTAGCTCAGTTGGTTAGAGTGTTGTCCCAATATGTCAAGATGCTGGGTTCAATCCCTGGTCAGGGCACATACGGGAATCAACCAATGAATGCCTAAATAAGTGGAACAACAAATATCTCTCTCTTTCTCTCTCTCTCTCGCTCTCTCATCAATTTAAAGAGTCATTATTAAACAAATAAAGTGTTTTTAAAAAAAACCCACAATTCTAGATTGGTTCCACTCTGTTCCCCAAATCTCTGTTGCTAACTGCAGTGCAAACAGGGAAATAACATTGTTTTTGTGATGAGTGTAAATGAGGAATAGGTAGACCTCCAGTCAATTAACTGGAGAGTCAGTTACTATTCAGGAAACATCTACTATGTGCCAGACACTGCTCTAGACACTAGGAATCCAATAGTGAACAAGACAGTCTCTGACCACAAGAAGCTTACAATTTAGTGGATGAGATAGGCAAGAAAGAGAGAAGGTAACTGGTATCCGTGAGTGCTATAAAGTAGACACAATATGGTGTGATATGGACAGACTAGGGTGGGATTGTGATTTTAGAGAAGGTGATCAGGGCAGGCCTCCTTGAGAAGGGGCATTTCATTGAGGCCTGAGTGAACAGAAGGAGTCAGCCATGGAAAAGGTGTTATATCAGAAGAAAGAGCAAATGCAGAAACCCTGGTGAGATAGGAAAGTGATTGGTTCACTCAAGGGCATAAACACAGATAGAAGGCCCAGACTCATTATCAGTATATCTTAGATGGGGGCCAGGAAGCTTCTTTTTTTATTGTTGACAGTATTACATTTTCTCCCTTTTTGCCTCCCTTCACCCAACACCTGCCCCACCCCAGGCCTTCCCCATACTATTGTCTGTGTCCATGGGCAATGCATATATGCGTATATGTTCTTTGGTTAATTTCTTCCTGTCCCCTCCCTCTCCTGAGATCTCTTATTTTGTTCCATACATCCATACCTCTGGATCTATTTTGTTCAGTTTATTTTGTTCATTACATTCCACATATAAGTGAGATCATGTGGTATTTGTCTTTCCTGACTGGCTTATTTCACTTAGCATAATACTCTCCAGGTCTCTCCATGCTGTCTCAAAGTGTAAGAGATCTTTTTTATAGCCGAGTAGTATTTTCTGTGTAAATGTACCACAGCTTTTTTATCCACTCATCTACTGATGGGCACTTGGGCTCTTCAGGAAGTTTCAGTGATAGATAGATAGATAGATAGATAGATAGATAGATAGATAGATAGATAGATAGATAGATATTATTGATTTCAGAGAGGAAGAGAGAGGGAGATAGAAATAGAAACATTAATGATGAGAGAGAATCATTGACCGACTGCCTCTGCACATCCTCTACTTGGAATCAAATCCACAACCTGGGCACATGCCCTGATCAGGGATCAAACCATGACCTCCTGGTTCATAGGTCCATGTTCAACTACTGAGCAACACCATCCGGGCCAGGAGGCTTCATTTTTAATAAGTATCACCCATGATTTTGAGGTGCAGGCCCAGTTGAGAACCCCCAGAATACACTGTATTCAGAACCCTGACCCAAGGTCTGCAACATCATCCTAGTGAGCAGACCTGTGCTAAGCATTGTTCACTGAAAAGGGAAAGATTTTCCAACAGTAATTTCACCAGAAAGTTCCTTGGGAGAAAGGACTTTTTGTATATTTAGTGCCTAAAATTGTGCCTAGTACACAATAATATCTGATGAATAAATGGTGGCTGGCAAAAAAGGCTCCTGATGTTCAATGAGTTAATTTTCAATGAACCAGAATTGTCTCAAACCTTCAGAAAAACAAGGGAAAAAAGCTGTTTCTTGTCTAGCTGGTGTGGCTCAGTGGTTGAACATAGACACAAGAACCAAGAGGTTGACAGTTTGATTCCCAGTCAGGGCACATGCCCAGGTTGTCTTGGTCCCCCCCGGTGGGGGAC
>NW_005354425.1:642337-652288 GCF_000412655.1 Myotis brandtii | reverse complement strand
TGTGTTTCTATCTCTCTCTCCCTCTCCCTCCCTCTCTCTCTCTCTCTCTCTCTCTCTCTCTCTCTCTCTCTCATTAAATAAAAACATACATTCTTTTTAAAAGCTGTTTCTTTGTGCCTTCTAGTTACCCAAGAATGCTTCATGAGAACCTCCCACTTTCTGAGAAGCCATGTCCAGGATAGTCTCTGCATTTTGAGGTAGGACTCAGTCTCACTGCAGGGCCCTGTGGGCTCAGAGGAATGAGAACTGGTTGAATCAGATGAGACCACACTTGGGATCTCTGGAAGACCCACATGCAAATTCCTTGATGCCAGGTGCCACCTACAGGCTGCTAGGAGTCTGGCTGATTTATTCAGGAATCCTGGCCTATGTTGTTGTGGGACTGCCCATGCCTTCTGTAGTCTCAATGCGATCCAATTGGGTAACTAAGATTTAAGCTATGTTTTGGTCCCTCCCACCTGCTCCTTTATGCATCCCTCCCAACACCATTTCCTCAGGCAGCCAGGACCATTGAGGCACCTTTAATCTAGACCCATGGTTGCATTTGGCTCAGAGGCAGGCCCACCACACCTAGGCAGAGTTGTCAAATATTCATTCCAGGTCCTTTGCTCTCTGTCCCTCCCTCTTTGACAAACAAAACCTTCCTAATGCATTATTTTTTCCCCATTACTCCCACTAAATACAAATAAGAATGATGGGCATTATATATTAAAAAGAAGAAGAACAAGGGGGGAAGGAGAGGGAGATGACTCGAAGGAGAAGAAAACAGACTAGAAACCTTAGGACATGAAGAAGAACAATGGTAATATGTTCCTTGTGTATTCTTTTTGTTTCACATATCTCAGACTTTGGAAGAAGCCAACAACTGAGAAAGGACAAGAGACACAATCACAAAAAAATCCCCAAGCAAAGCCTGCTCTCCTTAGCCAAAGGAATAGGAAAGAGGGAGGCTATAAGATAGAAAAAAAAATTTAAATAACTGCTCTATACCAGCCAGACACCACAGAAAGACTGTGACCCCATCCTCACTAAAGCCAGCAAAGGCCTAGTGAGGAGCCCACACTTCCACCCTCATAAGGCTATAAAAGGTGCCCCTAAAACAAAAACAAAAAACAAAAAAGGTACCCCTACCTCCTACTAGAGTGCTATCAGAGGAGGCCTCGTGGAAAATGAGGAATTTCACTGCTGCTCAGTAGTCATGAGGCTCTGCCACATTGGACGGCATCTATACTAATAAAAGGGTAATATGCTAATTAGACCAGGTAGACTGGACATCTTCCGAACGTCCAACTTCTTTCCAGACAAAGCCATGGTGGCGGGGGCCAAGGCAGAGGCGGTTAGGGGCGATCAGGCAGGCAGGGGAGCAAGCAGTTAGGGGCGATCAGGTTGGTGAGGGAGCAAGCAGTTAGGGAGCAATCAGGCCGGCAGGGGAGGGCAGTTGGGGGCGATCAGGCCTGCAGAGGCAGTTAAGGGCAATCAGGCAGGCAGGCAGAGATGGTTAGGGGTGATCAGGCAGGCGAGCAGTTAGGAGTCAGCAGTCCCGGATTGAGGGATCGGGGCTAAACCGGCAGTCGGACATCCCCCGAGGGGTCCCAGATTATAGAGGGTGCTGGCCAGGCTGAGGGACACCCCCCACCCCCGTGCACAAATTTCATGCACCAGGCCTCTAGTTTTTTATATATATATATCCCTAATATGCAAATAGACCAAACAACCAGTTGCTATGACGTGCGTTGACCACCAGGGGGTGCGTGAGGAACATGGTGGGCATTGGCTGCGGTGGGATGGTGAAGTAGGTGAGCCAGGGCTCCAGACCAAAGCAGGGCATCAGTTGCTGTCATCATGGTGATCCTCTGGTGATTACTGAAAATTCTTTGCTCCCATATGCCACAATCCCTCCTGGCACTGGCACCTGCTGCTGGCCCTAATAGCCCCACAGGGCTTCTCCATCTCCCTCTGCTCTTGAGGAGCGTTTGGGGTTGGCAGCTGCTTCTCCCACCTGCTGCTGGCTATGGCCCCACTCACACCTGCAGCCGGTGCCGGAGCTGCTGCTCTCACCCATTGCTGGTGCCCGAAGCCAATCCCGATCATTTGGCATCATCAGCAGGTGTGAGTGGTTAGGATTTCAGCCCCAATCACCCCTAAGGGCTTCTCCACCTCCCCCTGCTCCTGAGGGGTGATCTGGGCAGCAGCCACCGCTCCCACCTGCTGCTGGCACTGGCCTCAATCGCTCCATGCTGTGGTAGTGGGGCTGCCAGCAGACAGGGGACCTGGGGTTGTGGTGGGAGGGGCCAGACAGGGCCATGGAGGATGGGCCGAGACCTGCCCCCATGCCCACCACAGCCCACAGTTCCTTTCAAGGTGCATGAACTCGTGCACTGGGCCCTTAGTACAGATATAAAAGAAAGAAATATAATTGTCCCTATTGCCAATGACATGATAGTCAAGTTGAAAATCCCAAGCAAACTACAAACAACCTCTTAGAACTAATAAGTGAGTTCAGCAAGGTCATGGGATATAAGAGCAACATAAAAAAATCAATTGTATTTCTGCATAGTAGCAATAAACATACAGACACAAAAATTTAAAAATATAGTACCATTTATAATCACTCAAAAATTAAAATAAGTGTAAAACTAACAAAATATATATACCACTTGTTTGTTGCAAACTACAAAACACTGATAAAAGAAATCCAAGATATAAATAAATGGAGAGACATATGCATGTTCATGGATGAGAAGATTCAATACAGTAAAGATGACAATTCTTCCCCGCCACCAAATTATGTATAGGTTTAATACAAATCCCAGCAATTTTATTCTAAAATTTATATGAAAAGGCAGATGAACTAGACTAGATAAAAACAATTTTGAAACAACAAATATGAGTAATTAGTCTGCTTCATTTTAGGACTTACTATATAACCACATTAATCAAGATAATGTAGTATTGGCAGAGTGATAGACACATAGATTAATGAACAAAACAGAGAACCCAGAACAATACGCACACTACTATGCCCAACTGATTATTGACAAAGGTACAAATGGTGCTGGAGCAAGTAGGCATTCATACACCAAATAATAATAATAACAACAACAACAATAACTATTCAAAGTAGATGATGGATTTAAATGTAAAATATAAATGTAAAAATATGCCCGGCTAGTGTGGCTCAGTGGTTGAGCATTGACCCATGAACCGGGAGGTTGAGGTTCGATTCCTGGTCAAGGCACATGCTTGGCTTGATCCCGAGTGTGAGAGATGCCAGAGGTAGCCAATCAATGATTCTTTCATCACTGATGTGTTTTTTTTCATGTTTTTAAATATAGTTTTATTGATTTCAGAGAGGAAGGGAGAGGGAGAGAGATAGAAACATCAGTGATGAGAGAGAATCATTGATTGGCTGCCTCTCTCTCTCTGTTCCTGTCTCTCTCTCTCTCTCTCCTTTTCCCTTCTTCTCTCTGAAGTCAATAAAAACCATTTTTTTTTTAAGTAAAAAAATCTTTGAGAAAAAACCTTAGGAGAAAATCTTCAGGATCAGGGCTAAGCAAAATTCTTAGACTTGATACCAAAAGCATGATCCATGAAAGGAGAAAATTATAAAATGGACTTCATCAAAACAAAAACTTTTGTCCTGTGAAATACCTTGTTAAGATGAAGAGAAGCTACAAACTGGGAGAAAATATTTGCAAACAACATGTCCAACACCATACTAGTATCTAAAATATAACAAGAACTCTCAAACTCAACCACAGAAAAACAATCCAATTAGAAAATGGCCAAATAACATGAACAGACATTTCACAAAAAAGAATCTATAGTTAACCAATAAGTAAATGAATACATATTCAATATCACTAGCTATTAGGGAAATAAAAAATTAAAACCACAATGAGACTCCTATCAGAAATATTAAAATGAAAAAAAAAAATAGCAGTACCACCAAATGCTGGTGAGGATTTAGAGAAACTGAATCATTCATACACTGCTGGTGGGGATGTAAAATGGTACAGTCACTCTGGAAAGCAGTTTGGCAGTTTTTTAAAAAGATAAACATGCAAGTACAATGAGACCCAGCAATTACACTCTTGGGCATCTATCGCAGAGAAACAAACTTATGATCACACAAACACCTGTACACAATGTTCATAGCAGCTTTATTTGTGATAGCCAAAAATCAGAATTATCCCATATGTCCTCCAACAGGTGAATGATTAAGCAAACTGATACATCCATTCAATGGAATACTATTCAGCCATAAAAAGAAACAAGTCTTGATACATGCAACAACCTGGATGGATCTCCAGAGAATTATGCTGAGTAGAAAAAAAAAGCCAATTCCTAAAGGTTATAATTTTATTCAGATACAGTTCTTGAAATTACAGAATTATAGAAGTGAAAAACAGTTATTGGTTGCCAGGGGTTGTGGAGAGGGTTAGGGTGAGAGAGAAGTGGGTGTGGCTATAAAAGTGCAACAGGAGGGGTCCTTGTAGAGATGGAAATACAATCTACCTATCTGATTGTATTGATGACAATCCCTGGATTGTAATACTGTGCTATAGTTTTTCAAGCTGTTACCATTGGGAAAAATGGGGTAAAGGGTACCTGGGATCTCTCTGTATTATTTCTTACAACTCCATGTGAACCTATTTCAAAATAAAAAAGTTTTAAAAAGACTTTTTTGCGCCTCTGTTTATTCCCTTCTCTTGGGCCCTGCTATTACTATGCTAAGGTGTTAGTGGGCAGTGAAGACACTGATATTATCCCCGCCTCCCACTTATATTTCAACAGGGGCTTCCTGGAGATCATACAAGGGTAACTATTGGTAGAAGAAACTATCTTGAATTTAAAATCAGAATACCTCAAGTCTCTACAATGTGACCTTGGAGAAATTGCTTAGCTTCTCTGAGATTCCATTTTATCACCTATAATAAATTTTGAAGATTAAATGAAAATATGGAAACACTTGGTAAATTCCAAAGCAATACACAAAAGAAAGGTTTGTCCTCTCTTCCTCCTTTCCTGTCCTAATTACTTCTGTTGAAGGAAGGGACTGTGTCTTAGGCCTTCTTGTATCCTCATGGCTTAGCCCACATCCCTGCCCTAGGAGGTGTCTGGGAAGTGCTTAATAATGCTGATAATTGCAGAATGCTTAAAATCAGGAGATGCCATGACCAGGTGGCTCAGTTGGTTGGAGTGTCATCCTGTACACCAAAAGGTTGCAAGTTCGATCCCCAGTTGGGGCACATACAGGAGGCAACAAATTGATGTTTCTTTCTCACATTAATGTCTCTCTCTCTTCCTCCTCTTCCCCTCTTTCTAAAAATCAATAAATGTATCCTTAGGTGAGGAAAATAAATAAATAAATAAATATATAAATTAAATACAACAAAACAGGGATTGGCTCTAATGTGAGAAAAGGAAAGTTCAGCCACCATTGGGACAGAGGTCTTTGCTCAGTGAGACTTTGAAGAACCCTTTTAGTAGCATCCCACATAGACAGCTTTCTGGCTTGGAGATAACTCCACTCAGAGATATCGTGGGATGGAGAGCCAGAGCCCCTGGAACAGGTCAGCTTCCAGTTTGGAAGACCAGAAAAGATTAAGAGAAGAAAAGCATTTCACTTTGACCAAGAACTTTCCTCTCCATTATCACCTTTGCTCCTCATGGCTGTTCCTGAGGCAGGTATAGCAGAGAGTATCACTGATCTACATTTGCAAACCCAGGGCTGAGACTTGCCCAAAGTTCACACTGAATGAGTCAGTAGCACTGCTGGGGGCTGATTCGTGGGCCAGACATTTCCACAGTATGGAGGGTGCCCAAATGGAAAAGCTAAAATTAGGAAAATGCAGCTCTTCCCTGCTCCAACCTGGAGCCTCTCCTGAGAGAATTGTGGCCAGGCCCCACCATGTCTTTCTACACAACTTCCTATCTGAAGGAGCCACTGTCATAGTGCTGCCCTGGGAGATGACTTCCCTCCCTTCCAGCTCTGAGCTTTCAGTGATCTATTTAAAGGCGGAGAAATCAGTTTGGGGTTTGGGTCTCTCCCAGAGCCTCACACAGGTGGCTCTCCAGAGCCTTCCAAGAATCCTCTTCCAGTTTCTTCTCAGTGGCCATGCTGGGGGTGGAATGGGGAGGGCATTTTTCTTCTTACGGGTTCCAAAGGCTCAGAGTGTCCTTGGAGGCTCACTCAGAGACATAAGAGAACCAAGTCAGGGCCTCCTTGGAAGGCAGCCTGAGAAGGAGGTAGCAGCCCCCCACCCAAGGTCTGGATGTTTTTCCTAAGGACCCCAACTCTCCAAGCTGCCCCACCAGGTCTGTGATAAGACTGAAGTGTGAGAAAGAACACGCTGTTCACTCTGGAGGCGGAGTGCCGGAAGCCATTTGCTTGGATTAGCTCATCCATTTGCAGGTTGCCAACTTGGAAAGCAGAGAGCAGTTTTGAGGCCAGGAAGGTTTGAATAGGGAGGGAGGAGGAGGGAGAGGTTGCAAGGGGGACTCTTGAGCCATCAGCAAATCATCGGCAAGCCCTGAGTACCTCCTCCTTGTGTGGCCCAATGCTGTGCCCCGGGACCACTGTTTCTGCCCTCTGGTTGCTTCTAGTCTAGCATGAGGGAACAGAGCTCTCAGGGAAGATATGAGGCAAGAGATATGACAACAAGAGCATACGCTCAGCCAGTCAGTTTTGGCTTCCAGGCAACTTGTGGAACCTTCAGCAACTCACCTAACCATTCATTTGTTCATTCATTCATTCACTCATTAGCCATTACTTCACTTAATAAACATTTATTAAGTACCTATTATGGGCTGGGCATTGGAGGTATGGTGAACAGGGACAGTACTCTGCCCTACTGGAGTTTACTGCCTAACGGGGGCAAAAGAGGAAGGGGGGGGGTCCTTTAGATAGGGTAGTTAAAAGAGGCTTTCATTACTACGAGGCCACACCCTCCGTCTTAAAGAGCCACAGATGCTCTCCAGTTAGTGCTGCCAAACCTGAAATCTGAGTATCTTGAAGAAACTGCCAACATTTTGCAGACATATAAGACTCAAAAATGGGTCCCTAGCACCTCATAAAAACCTTCTCCCCTCACAGGGCCTCTCATGCATAAGGGAAGGTTTGAAGAGGGACGAAAAAGGGAAGTGAGTTTGCAGTGAGGCCTCTGGAACATCCAGCTGTTCAGTCAGTGTGTCATTCGGTAATCCCTCCCCTCCAATAGCTCCATAAAGTTCCTCCCTGTTTCTTAAAATCACAGTAACTTATTACCAGTTGGTTGTACTTTCCTTTATTTATCTACTCAAGAAGAATCCACTGAGCAGCCACAAAGCTGACATTTCTCTGGGACCTGAGGACTCAAGAATGAATTCTTGGGGAGCTTAAAATCTAATCAGTGGAAGTGATAGAGATTTAATTAATTTCATGAACAACTAATTAATTACAATTGTGCTAAGTACTTTGAAAGAGATTATAATAGGGAAACCAGCAATCATTGGAGGGGCCAGGGAAGGCTTTCCTGAGGAGGTGATATTTAAAGCTGAAACATGAAGGATGAGCAGTATTTAGCTAGGTAGGGAGGCAGGAGAGGGAGAAGTATTGTATTACAAAGGACACAGCAAGCAAAAGACCGGAGGCCAGATGATGTGGTACTTTCAAAGTACAGAAAGAAGGCCAGGGTTTGGGTTGAGTGAAGTTAAACTAGAGACTCGGTATGAGTTCTAGGAGAAAGGCAAGGAGGGACTAGACAGGTGGGGCCTCACAGGCCACGAGAAAGATTTGTGTTGCAGCTGAAGAACCCTGGGGAGCCAGTGAAGGGTTTGGGGCAAGAGACAGAATCAGGTTTGCATTGGCTTTAAGAGGCAGCCAAGAGTGGAAATAGGGAGTCAGTTGGAAAGCTGCTACACTCATTCAGGTAGGAGATGATGACAGAAGCCTCAATTAGTGGTGCATGGTAAAGATGGAGAGCAGTGGACAGAGTCCAGATGCAGTTAGGAAGTAGAATCAACAGGCCATGGTGGTGGATTGTCTGTAAAAAAGGAGGATCTGTTCTCATTCTCTAGAGTTGGGGGCGAAAATACATAAGAAAAAATCTTCCAAACCAAGGGCTTGATAGAGTTCTTAGACATACCAAAAGCACTATCCTTAAATAAAAAAAAGGTCAAACTATTGATACATGCAAAGACTTGGATGTATATCAAAGGCATTACGTTCAGTAAAAAACCAACAACCTCTAAAAGTTACATACTGTATGATTCCATGTTTATAACACTCTTGTGGTGACAAAATTACAGAGATAGAGAGCAGATTAGTAGTTTCCAGTGATAGGGAGTGGGGGCAGGGGTGAGTGGATGTGACTATATAGGGGTAGCTTGAGGGAGACTTTTGTGGTGATGGAATAGTTCTGTACTTGATTATGGTGGTGGTTACACATGTGATAAAATGACATAGAACTACATACACACATTGTACTAGTGTCAATTGTACCAGGTTTCGATAGTGAACTATATTAATATAAGATTTAGCCAGGGGGGAAAACTAGATGAAGAATACACAGAAACTCTTGGTATAATATTCACAACTTCCTGTAAATTTATACTTACTTAAAATTTTTTTTTAAATTTGAAAACAAAGAGACAAAGCATGGTGCCTGGGATGTAGAAAGTGATGAAATAATGCTACTATTAAAACAAGGTGTTGCCCCCTGTTTTCAGGGAGCCTCTAGCTCAGCCCTGTGGGCAGGGAACTAAAAGGGCCTGTGGCTAGGGTGACATTCATGAGTCTGGGAAATTTGGGCTATGTTAAGAAGAAGGAACATAAGGAGGGTAAGGGAATCTACAAGGGCTTTTTTAAAAAAATTAAAAGTACAAAACGGACAAATTAGAAGTTGGGATTACAGAAAGATTACCGTTTAAGGTCTTTGAAATACAAACCAGCACTCAAGACTTTGTTTATAGATCATTAACTCTTTAACCGAAAGTTTGGGGAGTAATGGTCAGGGAAGTCTTAGGATAGAAAGGTCCCTTGGTGGCATATAAGTAAGAATGACTGTCCTACTGGGACCATGTTACTTCTTTAATAACTCCTCTTGACCAAAAATCACATTTTTCTTGTGTGCAGTGGGTTGGGATTTGGGGGACACAGAGGTGAAACTTTCCCATCCAGTTTTCCCATCCATTGATTATTGCTTAGTATTTCTCCCTTAGAGTTTCAGTCCTTCAGTTTAAGCCAGATTCCCTGTTACAACCCTACCTAAACTTACCTAAGCATAGATTTTGATAGGGGGAGACTATGATAGCTCTCAGTTGAGGAAAGAAGGGAACAGGGGATATGGGTAAGAAGGGGGAGAAGTCCTCCCTTCATGGCCTTCCTGGACAATTCATCTTATCAAGGTACATTGCCCACCCTTACTTTTCACTGTTGAGAGCTCAGTTCAATGGGGTAGAGCAAACGGACCATGATAATGTTGTTGATGATGATGATGATATGAGCTGCCATGTGTTAAGTACCTACTATTTGCCAGGAACTATGCATACATTTTCTCTAATTTTCACAACAAATCTTACAAAGAATGTGCTATTTTTAGCACCTCTTTTTTTTAGCACCTCTTTAAAGATGTAGAAACAGCTTCAGAGAGGCCAAGAAACTTTATATAGCCAGGTTAGGAATCCAGGTCTATTCTGACCCCAAAGGACCACTTTGAAAGAGACTATAATAGGAAGCACCTCAGCCAGTGGATGGGTCAGGAAAGGATTTCCAGAGGAAGAGTTCAAAGGACTCTTCTCAAGATACCCTCTCCATGCTTGGGAGCCAGCTGGAACTTGCTCACCTGTTGCTGTTAGGCTCTCTTTCCCTGGTGACAGGCTGTAAGATGGAGATCAGATAAGAAACCAGGGGCTGATCAGGATCCCATGTTCATACATGTTTTGTTTCAAACCTCTTGCTTTATTTAG
>NW_005354425.1:637442-642293 GCF_000412655.1 Myotis brandtii | reverse complement strand
CTCTTAGAAACCTAGGTAACCTAAAATCCGAGCAGTGTAATTTCAGGGTGCCTGTCCTTCCCCTTATTTTCAAAGCCTGAACTTCCATCCTTTCTTTAGCTTAGGACCCCCTTTTTTCCTGTGTGGGGGCTAGGTCCTCTCAGCTGCCCAAATGCACTCCCTCCCCCAGGGGAGACATGCTATGGTGTTCTCACAGTGAATCGCAAGTGAATCTCAAATAGGAAAAAACTTTTGATGGATATGGAGATGAAGAGAGGTGGAAAATTTACAAGGGAGAAAGACCAGGCTGGGATGAGGGCAGGGCTGAATAATGGTGGTGTGTTAATAAATATTAATTTTGTGGGTAAATCAGAGGGGAAAATCAGTGTTTGCGAAAGTAGTAAAATAGCAGGCTTAAAGTCTTTATGCAAAGAAAACCAACAAATGAAAATGTAGGCACTGAAAAAATGAGTAGAAGTAAGAACAACTAAGTTAATAGTAGTTGACTATAAGTTATGGAAATACAGATATATACACATCCTATATAATTAAAGCCCAGTGACCCTTATGTGGTGGAACAACCAGAATGACTGGTCGCTATGACATGCACTGACCACCAGGGGGCAGATGCTCAATACAGGAGCTGCCCCCTGGTGGTCAGTGCGAGAACCACTCAGCCAGAAGCCAGGCTGGAGAGCACAGTGGCAGTGGCATGAGCCTCTCCTGCCTTTGGGGCAGCGCTAAGAACCTGCGAGTCAAGTGGTAAGGAGCAAGGAGCAGGTGGGCAGTAAGGAGCGGGCGGTCAGTAAGGAGCAAGCAGACGGGCAGTTCGGAGTGAGGGGTCCTGGATTGCGAGAGGGATGTCTGACTGCAGGTTTAGGCCTGATCTAAACCGGCAGTTGGACATCCCCCAATGGGTCCCAGATTGAGAGAGGGCACAGGCCAGGCTGAGGAACCCCCTCCCCTGCACGAAGTTCAAGCATCAGGACTCTAGTGTGTGTGTGTGTGTGTGTGTGTGTGTGTGTGTGTGTGTGTGCATGTGTGTGTGTGTATTACTATATCATATATATTATAGTACAATAATATGATCTACACTAATAAAAGAGAAACATGGTAATTGGCGTACGACCGCTACCCTTTTCATTGGCTAATCAGTGAGTATATGCAAATTAACTGACAACCAAGATGGCGGCTAATTTGCATATGTCGGCTCCAAGCCTAAAGCCTCCAGCAGAGGCTTTAGGTCTGGGCCGGGGAGGAGCCAGCCAAGGATTGTTGATGGCGGCAGAGGCGGGGAACCAGGGCGGAGCCAGCCAGCAATTGTTGACTTGCAGTGGCTGCAACAGTGTGGTGATGGGGCTGGTGCCTTCCCCTGATCAGCCCGTTCGACTCCCACAAAGGGTGGCCAGACTGTGGCTTAGGCCCACTCCCCAAGGGAGCAGGGAGCAGGTAGTAGGACATCCCCTAGGACTCCCAGTATGTGATAGGGGGCAAGCTGGGCTGAGGGAACCCCCTCCCCAGTGCACAAATTTTTGTGCACCGGGCCCCTAGTATGAATAATAAAATAACATAATATCCTATATAATAAAGAGGTAATATGCAAATTTACCCTCACTCTGTCATGCCGTCACAAGATGACTGCACCCACAGCAGAGGCAGGGTTCCCGTAATGAGCCATAGCAAGTGATCAGCAGGGACCTGAGGCTGCGTGGCACTGGGCCTGGGCAGGGGACCTGAGGCTGCGCCCTCCCACCTGGTGGGGCTTGATGGAGGACCTCAGGCTGCACCCCCCATCCTGGCACCGGGCCAGGGGACCTGAGGGTGCACTGGGGGGCCTGAGGCTATGCTCCCTGCCTAGCTGGGCTTGACAGGGGTGGGGTCAGCTGGGCCTGGATCTCCCCCAATGGGGGTGGGGCTGGCCGGGTCTGGGTCTCACGCGATTTTGAGGTGCACACGGGTGGGCAGGTACTCTACTCTGGGTCCTGCGGTGTGCCCCAGATTCTGACAGGAGTAAGATTTTCATATACATTATACTAATTTTCTTTCATCGCTGACACTTCTTTATAGAGAAAGGGCAAACAGCAATATTAAAATATTTCCTCTAATTAATTCCCTTTTAATGTGCACGGATTTCATGCACTGGGCCACTAGTGATATAATAAATGTATTGACAAAGAGAGAAGTATCCCTTGCTGTCCAGGAGCTGGCCTGGCACTATCAGTTAGGCCTTGGTGTGGCTAGCAGCTGGCCCTGCGCTCACAGCTGAGCCTTGGTGTTCTCCTGTTGAACATAAACAATTTCACAAACATCAACATCAGACAAGGTCTCTCTGTGACAGTGTGGACCAAGGCAAAAACAAGACCACTCCTTAATCATGTCTGAACTCAGACAAAACATGAACATTGGCCAAACCACAGAAATGACCAAATATTGCCCTCTCCTGGCTAATGTGAGGAGCTGCCACTTCTTGACCAATTATGTCTTTGGCCTGGCTGTAATCTATCTTCATTCTAGATGAGATTTATTGAAATACCCAGTCATAGCATTGGCTCTGCTTCCTGATAGCACCCAATCCAGAGCCCAAATTCTATGTGTACTTTCTACCCTCTTCTTGAGATGGCCATGGCTCCTGATAGTTTGATTATTCCTTTCTTCCTAGCTGCTGGAAGTATTGTGTGTGTGTGTATTTGTGTGTGTGTGTTTGTGTGTGTGTGTGTGTGTGTGTGTGTGTGTGTGTGTGTGTGAGGGGGGGGGAGGGAGAGAGAGAGAGAGAAACAGATATAAGGGTATCTCACACACATAGTTTTTTCCTACATGATTCTATCTTAAATTCATCATTTAACATTAAAATGGAACCTTGGTTGGACCTCTGAAAAACAGCAAAATCTTATTAATGGAAAGAGCCATAGTTCACAATAGGTGAGGAGCACAGGTGGCTGAAGTTTAACTTTGCCTCAGCTATAAAAAAAGATTAAGCTATGAAAATTAATCATCTGAATCAAAATGGCTAGAGCTAGTTCAACTAGTTTAGAAGCAGCATCATTTGCATGCTAATTATGTACTAATTACCTTATCTACTCATTAACAGAGGTTGAGAGAAACTCTACTTAGTTATATCCTGTTAGACATTAGTTGAAGTTACTGTTTTACTCGAAAATAAGATATTTTTAAACAGGCTATGAACTGTACTTCTTACAAGTGGGCCTTCAGCTACTAATTATTCAGAAATGGTGAGACCAAAAACCCGTCACATATTTTGGGGTTCTTCAGTTGATTCATGGAACAAAGACACAGGAGTCAATACAGTTATTCAGGCCATTTTGACAAACAAATAATTTCATAACTCTTCACTATTAGGACAGTTTTGAACCCCTTCTCCTCTAATTCAGGGTTTCTCCACCTTGCATTATTGATATTTTGGGGCTACATAATTGTTTGGGGGTGGGAGACTCTGTCTTGTACATTATAGAATGTTTAGTAGCAGCCCTGCCCTCTGCCCACTATACTAGTTTACCAGTGGCATACCCCTTCCTCACACCCCCTTGTGACAATCAAAATTATCTCCAGTTGAGAATCACTGTTCTAAATGGCCTTTTTTACTAAATGGCTTGCCCCTCTAAACCCTTTGCTTCTCTTCCCCACTCATTTAAAATAGATGGTGGGGTGTCATCTGGAGTCTTGACGCTAAGCCTATTGCTGCCTCTACACAGGTGAAAGCCACCTAAAACCAAGGAGAAGTTGAAGGAATGAGGTTCAGAACAACCCCCCAATCAAACTATTGAAATGGAGGAGGGTTTCTGGGTGTTGATCACTGGCCCCTTGGCCTTGGGAGCATTCCCAGAGGTGCCCTTTGCTTAACTCTCTTTGCCTGAGAAGTATAGGAGTGACCCCCTGCCTCCTTGCTGCCTAAGTGCTCAGTAGTAGGCACCTACTCTGCCTTGGCCCTGGGTTAAAGAGATGGCTCAGGCACACATGTAATAGACAATCCCAATACAATCTGACTAGGAATCTGAGAAAGAAACGAATATTGTAAAAATGGACACATATGTAATACCCTTTGTAATACTTTAAGCAATAAAAAAAAAAAGAAATGAATATTGTAGGTTTCACAAAAAAGGCACCTGGCCAAGCTTGGGGGGTCAGGGAAGGGGCCCCAAGAAGGTGATATTTGAGGTAGTTATGAAGAAAGAAGAGAAATTACTAAGGCAAAGGCTATGCTAAGTTGGGCTGTGTTATGTTGTGCTAGGCTAGGCTAGGTTAAGGCCAGAGAAAAATCTAGAAGAGATGGATGTATTAGCATGGCCTGTGTGTGGAGAGTAATGGTAACCCCAAGTTGCTGGGTCTTGACTCTAAGCCTATTGCTGCCTCCACACAAGTGAAAGAGCCACCCAAAACATGTTTTGGGAGTCAGCTTTAAGAGAGGAGAGATAAAGGGCAGAGTGATAGTCAGAGAAGGACCTGCTCATGAAGGGCCTTGTATGCCACTCTAAGAAGGGCATTCTTGCTCCTGAATGGTTGTAGGTATGGGGGTTCAGAATGAGTCACCCAAGATGTGCCCTGTGACATGTAGATTGTTTTAAACTAAAGGCATCTTTAGCTGCAGGTTCAGGAGAAACTTTCTACCCTTACCCTTCACACCCTAGAACAGGGGTTGGCAACCTTTTTGTGAGTGTATGCCAAAACCAGCAAAATCTCTGACTCAAAATTCTCCTGCATGACAACCCTAATTTTTTGAGAACATGTTACGCCTACTTGATATCTCTTAAGGTGTATGTATGTGAAGAACCTTGAAGAAATAATAAAATTCATTCGAGCGACAAAAACACAGTATATGATGATGAAAAATACATTTATTTTTTAATGTATACATGT
>NW_005354425.1:613994-634861 GCF_000412655.1 Myotis brandtii | reverse complement strand
GCGAGAGAGAAGGTTTCATTTTTATAGAGTGAAATTTTGAATAAGTAGGTGAGGCGGTTGTCTTGTCAATGAAAACCCATTGCATCTGAGGCTGAAACCAAAACACTGGTAGGATCTAGGAAGGCAGGGAGAGTTAAGGCAGAGGCATAGAAATTGCTCTTCCCCTCTCTCGTCAATCCATGTCTATGGTCTTTAAGATAACTTGTTATGTAAAATTATTTATTTATGTAAGATGCACCTACACTGAATTTATCTGAAAAATAAAAAAGTAGATATTAAGAAAAAAATTTAAATGGAAGATTATAAGAGAGGGTGCCGGAAACTATTTATTGTCTTCACTAGGTGAGCATATAGTAGAGACCCCCAAAAGCTAGTGACCTTTGAAGCCCTAGCAAAGGTCGGGGCTGTGCACCACCCAGTTAATCTAGATAATGGTAGCTTAAGCATAATCCCCACCTTAGTTCAATTAATTCCTTAGATACTTATGTAAATCCTTGTTGATTATTGTTGATTAGATATTCTGCCTTTTTCTGGAAATTGTCTGCTGATGAGCTAATCTACGAGTCATTGAAATCTCCTTACCTAAGGGCTACTCCAGATCAATAAAAGGTTGGAGCGGCCTGAGCATCAGTGGAAGTCCTTCTGGACTTGCCCGCCTGGCTCCCCAACATTTCCAAATTGTCTCGTCTCTTTTCTCTCTCATTTGTGTGCGGCTCCTCTTTTCAGATCCCGAACCCTAATCCACGCGGAACGTGGAAGGAAACACCCACCACAGAGGGTTTCGTGTGCCAGCAAAAGTTACTGGCGTGCCATGTTTGGCACACGTGCCAGGGGTTGCCCACCCCTGCCCTAGAATAATTTGAATTGGAGGCCTTGCCCATAAGAGATTATCTACAACAACCTTTTCCACTCACATATATGACAGGACAAACTTCTCTTTTTTAAAGGTCTACTCTTCTTATCACGCTGCAATGACTTTTGAAGCCCCCAAGGCATCTTACGTCATTCCTAGCTCAGAATGTCTTATATACTCATGTTCCCTTTCTATCTCTGAATCTCTCTTGCATGTGGGCTCTCTGACTGTATGCAGGGTTCCAATACATAGGTATGTATAAAATTTGGTTATTTCCTCTTGTCAATCTAATTTGTCTCATGTAGATTTGTTAGTCCTGGGGGGGAAAAAAACAAAACCTTGAGGATAGAGGAAAGTTTGTTCCTCCTCCACAAAGGTCTTAAAATACCCCCGGAAACACATAGTGGAATTGTTAAAATGCAGGTTTCCTGCTCCCGTTCCCAAAGATGTTGATTCATCTGGACTGAACTTGAGGCCTAGTCATTTACATTTTATTCTTTATACTGTTAATAAGGTGGATTATGCAGATTGATTTTCAAACACGGAATCTGCTTGACATTACATTATTGAATAACCCCACTTGGTTAGGGTGTATTATTCATTACATATGTTACTGAATTCTATCTGCTAGTATATTGTTGAGGATTTTTTATTCTATAATCATGAGGGATGTTAGTCTACAGTTTGATAGACTGATTTTTTTACTGTCTTTGTCTGGTTTTGGTATCAGGCTGATGCCAGCCTCATAAAATGAATTGAGAAATATTCCTTTCTCCTCTATTTTCTTAGGGGAGGGGGGAGGTAGGATTGGTATGATTTCTCTTTAAATGTTTGGTAGAATTCACCAGTGAAGCCATCTGGGTCTGGGCTTTTCTTTGTAGAATGTTTTAAATTACTAATAAAATTTCGTTAATAATTATGGAACTATTCAGGTTAACTGAATAGTTCTTCTTGGGTGTGTATTAGTAGTTTGTGGTTTTCAATGAACTGGAACATTTCATCTAAATTATCAAATTTATGTCTGGAGTTGTTGGAATTATTTCCTTATTATTCTTTTGATGTCTGCAATCTCTGCATTGATATCCCCTGTTTCATCCCTGATATTAGTAACTTATGTCTATTTTATTTTTGTCAGCCTTGCCAGAGTGCCAGAGGTCTGTCATGTTCATTGACCTTTTCAAAGAAACTGCTTTAGATTTCATTGCTTTTTTCTATTATTTTTCTGTTTTTCAATTTCATTGATACCTGCTCTTCATCATTTCCTTGTTTCTGCTTTCTTTGGACTTATTTTGTTCTTCTTTCTGTAGTTTCTTGAGGTGGGAGTTTGGATTATTGATCTCAGACCTTTCTTCTCTCCTTATGTATTTAATGTGTTTCCCTCTCAGCACAGCTTAAGCTGCATCCAGAAATTTTAATTTATTTTACTTTCATTATTATTCAATTCAAAGTATTTTTAAATTTCTCTTGACTCTTCTTCATTGACCTATGGATTATTTATAAATCTGTAGCTTAGGTTCCAAGTATTAAGAGATTTTCCTCTTATCTTTCTGTTAATGATTTCTAGTTTGATTCCATTGTAGTCAGAGGACATACTCTGTATGATGTCAATTCTTTTAAATTTACTGAGATTTTTTTTATAACCCAGGATATGGACCATCTTGGTGAATGTTCTATGCACACTTGAAAAAATGTGTATTTTGCTGGAGTGTGTAGAGCGTCTTAGAAATGTCAATTAGATCTAGCTGGATGATGATGTTGTTGAGTTCTATACCCTTGCTGATTTTGTCTCAGGCATCTACATTTTCAACCAGATTTGGGAAAATAATACCTTCACTTGAGACCCACTGCTCTGGGGACTGAGTAAGGGATGGTGAAAATGAAATTATTTTATTTATTTATTTTTCCTTTTCATTGATTTTATTGGGATGACACTAGTTAACAAAATGATACAGGTTTCAGGTGCACAATTCTACAACACAACATCTGTACACTGTATTGTGTGTTCACCACTCCAAGTCAAGTTTCTGTCCATCATGGTTTATCACCTTATCCCCTCTTCCACCTCCCTCCCCTTCACCAATTACCACACTGTTGCCAGCCCATGATTTTTCTCCCTTTTTTTTCTTTTTTGCTCTGCTCCCCCAACCCAGGCCCCCAACCCCTCCCCCACTCCCAAAAGCTGTCAGCCTGCTCTCTATTAGTCTGTCTCTATTTTGCTAGTTAGTTCAAAGGGCAGCAGGGAAAAAGACTCCCTGAACCCAAGTCTCTCCCACACAGGTACAGAAAGGGAGGGTTTTCACTGACCTAAATAAATCTCCATGTTCCCTGGGACCAAGTATCTGGAATTAGATATATTTAGTTGATGAAGTCTTTCCACCCACAGAGCAGGATGTTAAGATTAATTGGCCTGTAAGAGAGTTGTGATTGGGGAAAGGGAGCACAAGGAGTTGAAGCGTTACACTGAAGTTTCTGTTACAATTGTTCCTATTACAACTTTGCCCAAGGCCAGCCATCTGGCTCTGAAAGCCTGTGGGAGCCTGGTATGAAGGCCCTCAGAATGCTGGCAGCTCCTGGGCATGTGGGAATGAAGGAAACCTTGGTGTTCCTCGACTCGCCTGGTCTGGGCCTTCACCCCAGGATGGTCCTCCCCAGTCCAATGCCCACGCTCATCTGGGCACAGTTCTCCAGGGTACAGGTTGTCCAGAAGATCAAAGCCAAAGGATCAAAGACAACACTTTCCTTCCCTTCTTCCCTGGAGCAGCAGCAGTAAGGGCCACATGTTCCTCTTAGCAAGTTCTGTTTGTTCACTCCAGCCCCCAAAGCATAATACCCTCTCCTCCTGTCTGAGCATGGGCCCCCAAACCCCCCAGTTCCAGCTTCAATTTTCCCTGGGAGCAGTGGGGTGGTGGTGACAGTGTGAGGAATTGGGAGGTGTGCATGGATAACCCCAAGTTTTATCCAGATCTCCCATTCCTCATTTTCCTTTCCTCCTCCCAAAGTATGATTGGAACACAGGTATGGGCTCCCAAGGGGGCCAGGTATAGGAAAGGGAATGGAAGACCAAAAAAGAAAGTGGTAAAACGCAGTGGTTTCTAACTATCAATGGGTCCCAGAGTCTTTTGAAAATGTGATGAAATAGTTTTGGACTTTCTCCTCAGGAAAAAAAATGACCTTGGGTAAGACTCAGTTATGCCTTCAGTTTTAGGGTGTTTGCAACCCCTGATGAGTAGTCCTTGGACCCCACTCTAAGAACTTCTGCATTAGAGGAAGTGGCAACCTATATGCCCTGATTCCCCCTCATGTAGCAGAAAGCCTCCTTTCTTTCTGACCTTCATCATCTTTTTTTTTTTAAGCGGAGAATGATGATTTTTATTTTTATTTTTATTTTTTAATATATTTTATTGATTTTTTATAGAGAGGAAGGGAGAGGGATAGAGAATTAGAAACATCGATGAGAGAGAAACATCAATCAGCTGCCTCTTGCACACCCCCTACTGGGGATGTGCCTGCAACCAAGGTACATGCCCTTGACTGGAATTGAACCTGGGACCCTTGAGTCCGCAGGTTGACATTCTATCTTCTGAGCAAACCAGTTAGGGCTCCTTCGTTTTCTTTAGTGCTCAAGATGATGTCTTATTGTTATATCTAATGAAAAAATAAAAATAAGCAGAATCTTTAAGGGACCCCAAATAGCCAAAACAATACTGAAAAAGAAAAAAAGACTGGAAGACTCACACTTCCTGATTTCAAAACTTATTACAAAGCAATAATAATTAAAACAGTGTGGCACTGGCATAAAGACAGACATATACACCAATGGAATAGAAAAGAAAGTTCAGAAACTAACCTTCACATACTGGGTCAAATAGGTTTGTTTTTTTAAAACATATCTTTATTGATTTCAGAAAGGTAGAAACATCCATGATGAAAAAGAACCATTGATAGGCTGCCTCCTACATGCCCCACACTGGATCTAGCCCACAATCCAGCCATATGCCCCAAATGGGAATCGAACCATGACCTTCTGGTTCATAGGTCAATGCTCAACTATTGAGCCATGCTGGTCAGGTTAGGGTCAAATAGATTTTTTGTTGTTGCTATTTCTTAAGTCTTTATTGTTGAAAATATTACATATATCCCCTTTGTTCCCCCATTGACCTCTTCCAGCCTGCCCCTGCCCTCTTAGGGTCAAATAGTTTTTAACAAGGGTGCCAAAACAATTAAATGGAGGGGAAAGAACAGTATTTTCAACAAATGGTACTGGGAAAACTGGATATCCACATGCAAAAGAATGAATTTGGACCCTTACCTAACACCATATGAAATTTTAACTCAAATGGATCAAGGACCTAAATGTAAGACCTAAAAAATAAAACTCTTAGAAGAAAACATCAGACAAAACCTTGGATTTGGCAATGAGTTTTTGGATATGACACCAAAGACACAGTTAAGAAAAGAAAAAAATAGACAAATTAGGCTCAATGAAAACGAAAAAGTTTTATGTACCAAAAGACAGTATCAACAAAGGAAAAAGGCAAGCCACGGAGTGGAAGAAAATATTTGCAAAACAAGTATCTGATAAGGCAGTGGTTCTCAATCTGTGGGTGGTGACCCCTTTGGCGGTCAAATGATCCTTTCACAGGGGTCGCCTAAGACCATCCTGCATATCAGATATTTACATTATGATTCATAACAGTAGCAACATTACAGTTATGAAGTAGCAACGAAAATAATTTTATGGTTGGGTCACAGCATGAGGAACTGTATTTAAAGGGCCAGAAGGTTGAGAACCTCTGTGATAAGGTATTAATTTCCAGACTATACAAAGAACTCCTAAAATTAAACAACAAACCCAAACCAAAAATGAGCAAAGAACTTGAATAGCCATTTCTCCAAAGAAGATATACAAATGGCCAACAAGCACTTGAAGAGATGCTTAAAATCACTACTCATTAGGGAAATGCAAATCAAAGCCACAATGAGATGCCACTTCACACCCATTAGGATAGCTACCATCAAAAAACCAGAAAACAAGTTTTGGCGAGGATGTGAAGAAATTGGAACCTCTGTACACTGTTGGTAGGAATGTAAAAAGGTACAACCACTGTGGAAAACAGTAGGGAGGTTCCTTAAAAAAATTAAAAGTAGAACAACCATCTGACCCAGCAATTCCACTTTGGGGTATATACCCCAAAAAATGAAAAGCAGCGTCTCAAAGATACATTTGTACACCCATGCTCATTGCAGCATTATTCATAATAGCTAAAACATCGAATCAACCTGAGTGTTTATTAATAGATAAATGGATAAGAAAAATGTTGGAATACTATGCTGCTGTAAAAAGGGAGGAACTCCTACCATTTGCAACAGCATTGATGGAGCTGGAGAGAATTATGCTAAGTGAAATAAGTCAGTCAGAGAAAGATAAATATCACATGATCTCACTCATTTGTGGATTATAATGAACAACATAAACCAATGAACAAAATCAGATGTAGAGACAGAGAAGCATCGAACAGATGCTCAAAACTCAGAGGGAAGGCAGGGGAGGGTGGGGGTGAGGGGGAGAGATCAACCAAAGGACTTGTATGCATGCACATAAGCATAAGTGATGGATGTGGACATCAGGGGGTGAGGGTGAGGGCAGGATTGGGGGGATGAGAGGACATTGGGGGGATAAGGACACATTTGTAATATCTTAATTAATAAAGGGAAAAAAGAAAAATGTGGTATATACATACAATGGAATATTATTCAGACTTAAAAAGAAAGGAAATTCTACAATATGCTACAACATAGATGAACCTTAAGAGCATTATGTTAAGTGAAATGAGACAGTCATAAAAAGACAAATATTATATGATTCCACTTCTATGAGGGATGTAGAGTAGTCAAAATTATAAAGACATAAGATAGAATGGTGGTTGCCAGGGGCTGGGAGGAAGGGAAAATAGGGAGTAATTGTTTAATGGATATAGTTTCAGTTTTATAAAATAAAAAGTTATGAGGTTGGATGATGGTGACAGTCAGACATCAATGTAAATGTATTTAGTAAATGATGTACTTAAATGATTAAGATGGCAAATTTTATGTTGTGTATTTTACCACAATTAAAAAAAAGATAATTAGGCAAACAGTAGGCCATAGCACTAGCTATTCACCTAGCACTTGATCACCAAAGAATGATTCTCCCTCTTAGTTTCATGTCCTTCAGCCTACATTTGATATCATTGATTTGTCCTTCCAGTCTGTTGCCATTTGGGCTATTTCCAGGATGCAAAATCCATTGATTTTCTAGGTGTTACTATGTCTAAAAACAGATCCTGATGACTAGAATATCTTCTATGACTTCAGATTTGTGCAAAATAAGTTATAAGGAATTAGTCACAAGGGTGAAAGGGTATTGCAAACTTGAACTTGGTTGCAGCACCAAGGGAACTTAAAGCTTACAAATATATTGGGTTTGGGGTGTAAGAAGAGAAAAAGAGGGTTTGATGGGAGCTTTGAAACCCTATTGGAAAAAAACTTCTGTTTATCCCACAGGAGCAATACAGTGGGCCCTAAAATTATTCTTAAATAATTTTTGATGTCACTTACTTTATACTCTTTAACTGATATATCTCAGGCTTTCTCAAGCAAAACCATTCTTTATGTTATCAGGCAAAAGAAAGAAAAAAATTGACTTGGCTCTCCTGCTTTGTCTCACCTGTCAGCCTACTGAGCATTTTCTCAGGAACATTCCAAGGGCAGTGACTAAGTGAGATCAAGGGCATGATCTGCATTTATCTCTTCCCTTTGCCATGTCCAGATCATCAGTAACTGTTGTCCCAAACATAAGGCTCCTGCTCAGGCCCAGACAAGTGCACGTAGTTGTACCCACGTAGCTCTAGCTCCTGGGGCTAGGCGGTATCTCTGAAGGACACAGAAGAATCCATCTTTCTGCAGAGTCACTGGCTCTTGCATCAGATTCCTGCTCATGTATGCGTATTTCCACCACACACGGAATTCTGTGCTCTACTGGCCCTGAAGGATAAACAAACACTGGTCAAGTTGAGGGAAGCAGTTAGATGCTGTGATGCTCTGGAATGTTTGAGACACATAACTTGCACCTTAGGGTATTGGCCTCAGACCCTGGAGCCAGATAAGGCACAATGGGCTCCATTTTATAGAGTATAGTAAATGAAATCATTTCAGGACAAGAGCTCAAATCCATACCATTTTATACCTCACTCAGTTATGCAGTTTTTCTTTAAACATTATTAAAGTTTCATTTATTTTAAAAATTGTTGGGGATATTCCCATGGTTCAAAACTAAAAAGATACAAAAAGGCCTTCAGGGAAAAGCCTCCCTTCACGCCTATTCCCACTCAGGTTCCCTTAGTGGAGGCCAGTTTCTTCTAAGATCCTTTCACTGACACTTTGTTTCATTCTTTAGTACAGTATGTCCTCTCCAAATTTGGATTGAGATTTTTTCTCAGCATTCTAGTTTGTTCCTGCAAACAAAAAAGTGCTTGCTCTTCACTTATAATCAGAGGTTACAAAATAAGTCTTTCTTTTGCAAAGCACTGCTCTACAAAGTTGCTATTGCTTGGACTGCATTTTCAGCAATTTGAATCTTATCAATAAGAACTAATCCTTACAGCCTGCTCTAGGCCCTGTGGGGGACCCCAAGTTGAATAAAGCCTTTGTTACTGCCCTAAGGGAACTTCTTTGTTAATTGGGGACACTGAGTGGCCTATCCAAAATAAATGGCTGGTGGGGGTACATTGGAGATTGGTGGGACTTTATGGAAAGCTTTGAATGCCGGAAGGAGAAATTTTAATTCAATACTGTTGTTCTTCAGTAACCTGGTGTAAATGTCTTATGAATCAGAGTAGATCTAGGCTCCAATGCCATCTCTGTTGCTTGATGAATTTTCATAACCTCTCTGAGATGCAGTTCCTTCCACTGTAATATAAGGATAATCATTTGCTGACACAGCCTTGTTTTGAGGACTAGATGAGATGATGAAGATGTAGCACCTGGCATACAATGGGTGCTCAAAAAGTGGGTTGATGTACTTTTTTGTAGGAAAAACTACATGAAATTTGGGCCTACAAGGACTGTGTGTGTGTTGTGTATATTAGGAGTACTGACAGTTGGGTTCAGGAGCTCTAAGGAGTGTGAGCAGAGAGGGGGCAGAGGACAAGATGGGAGCATTACCTACATGTGGAAGCTAATGCTGAATCCATGGGGTTGAGCTTCCTCCATTGACCACTAGGATAAGAAATGAGGTGATCTTTGACAGTTCATGAGCTTGATCATGACATGGTAAAATTAATGTTTGACAGGATTCATATAAGAGCAGTTTGGAGGCTGAACTGGAGGCAGAGAGGCCAGGTAAGGCTTGTCATCAAGGTGATAGATTCAGAGCCCTGGTGCCTTGGTAGGGCTAGAGGAAAGTAATGAATTAATGGTGACCAGAGAACTGCCAGCCAGAGCAACTGGAGCTATGATAATGCCTTTAAGAGAACAAAGGAGGGGGACTCAGTTTGGAGGGGAAAATAAGGTGGTAGGTGCCAGATGTGTCCTTGGGACAGCAAGACATCTAAGTGAAGAAAAACCCTCCACTGGAGTAGGTAGTTTCCTGTTAATGGAAGGAACTGATTCCTGTTAATGGAAGGAATGCAGCTGAAAAGGTTACATATCCCTAGGGAATGTTGAGACAGAGCAGATCACACTGGGCCAAATCTTCAGTTTCCTGATCCTCCAATATTTTCAACATAAGAAATCTGCCTAAAAGGAGAGGGGGAGAAGCAGACTGTGGCTTTCGATGTTGACTTGAGATTAGCAACTGTCTGATTGCCATGGTGACGAGGACGAGGAACATGATGCTTTTGCCATTAAGCATATCTTAGTGTTGTGTTCTTTTGTGTTGCCTGGTAACAAATGTTCTGAGCATCTCTGTGTGCCTAAGTCTGAACCAGGTGAGGGATGGACCTGGGGCTGCACCTGACAGGCTGTGTAAGTCGATTTAGGAGGCCTCAGTTATACCATACTGCCTGGTAGCACTGGCCCTGGACTCAGCACCATTTCTCCCTGGATTGGGGGAGAAAGAGGAGCCCTTCATGATACCCACTTTTCAAGTCCTCATTACTCTGGATGCATTCCTAACTCCTATGTCTTGATGGTCTGAGTGGCATCTTTTCTTATGCTTGCTGCCCAGAAGATGATGCAGACAAAAGTGCTCAGAGCTAATACTGGGACGTGACATAGAGATCAGAGAGGCTACATGTTGTCTGATTCCAGTTGTCTGAAATATCCAGAATAGACAAATCCATAGAGACAGAAAGCAGATTAGTGGTTGCCAGGGGCAGGGGGAGGCGGGAATAGAGAGTGACTGCTAATGGGTACAGGCTTTCCTTTTGAGTAATGAAATGTTACAGAATTAGATAGTGGTGATGGTTGAACAACTCTGTGAATATCCTAAAAAACACTGAATTGTAAACTTTAAAGGAATAATCATTATATGTGATTTATAGCTCAATAAAGCTGTAATGTATTATATTTTTAATCCTCACCCGAGGGTATTTTTCCATTGAATGTTAGAGAGAATGGAAGGAAAGGAGGGATGGAGAGAGAGGAAGAGAGAGAGAGAGAGAGAGAGAGATTGGTTATCTCCCAAATTCACCTGACTGGGTGGGGATAGAACCTGTAACCCAGGTATGTGCCCTTGACCAGGAATCTAACCAGCGACCCTTCGGTGCGCATACAGAGCCACACTGACCAGGGCAATAAAGCTGTTAATTTTTTATTGATTTTGATTTTTTAGAGAGAGAAAAGGAGAGAGAGATAGAAACATCAATGAGAGAGAAACGTAGGTTGGCTGCTTCCTGTATGCCCCCTACTAGGGACTAACCCCACAACCTGGACATGTGTTCTGACCAGGAATGGAACCAGTGACCTCTTGGTGCATGGGATAACATTCAATCCACTGAGCAACATCAGGCAGGCAAGCTGTTTGTGTGTGTGTGTGTGTGTGTGTGTGTGTGTGTGTTTAATGATCAGGTAGATTTCTGTATTCATGTCTCATATGCAACCCATATATATGTATACACTGAGAGGTGGTTGTATTTTCACTGTCAAATTGCTCTTAAGACTTGGTATTACTACATCAATCCTTACCTATTGTTTTATGTTTTCTAAATTCTCCTTTGCTAAAACTAAAAAGCCATAGAAATGGGGTAAAGAGGGGTAGGTGGAGGGCTGTTTACTCTTATTATGAGGGTTTAAAAAGGTTTAAATGAAACCTACCAATGTGCCTCAGTGGTTGAGCATTGACCTATGAACCAGGAGGTCATGGTTGATTCCTGGTCAGGGCACATGCCAGGGTCGAGGGCTCAATTCCCAGTAGGGGGTGAGCAGGAGGCAGCTGATTGGTGATTCTCACCATTAATGTTTCTATTTCTCTCTCCCTCTCCCTTCCTCTCTGAAATCAATAAAAAAAATTTTAAGAAACCTACCAAAACAAAAGCCCAACAAACCCATGAAAGTGACTAGTACATATACTTGACATAACCTCAGGTTTCATTGGCCTTGACAGTACTGCAGAGGAATCTTGATATGAGGATAAAGCGTGTTCACCCCATTTCCCTGGGATTCTAAGAATGAACATGTTTTTTCTCAACATCTGGCCAACATTTGAGTCATCTCCCCATTTGACTGTGCAATCAATATTGTTTTCAATGCATGGCTCAGCACACATCCTCATCCATACTGCAGTGGAAATTTCCCCTCAGAGCTATATGAAATTCAGTTCAACAAATGTTTGACACTGCCACCAACATTGGAGTCTGCCCCAAGAACCTAGAGAACCAATGCAGACTATATTTGGAAAGCCCCCAGGACCTAGGCATGGCTCTACCACTAAATGTGTGGCCTTGGTTAAATCTTGCTCCATGAGCCCCCCCACCGCCCTATTCTGGTACATGTCCTTTGTAAAATGAGGGAGAGGAGTGTGACTAATTGCTATCTAAGGGTCTTTCCAACTTAGCCATCTTATGGTTTATAGAACCAGAGCTAATGAGGTGTACTAACTGAGAAGAGTAGCCAGGAGGGGTTTAATGCTGAGAGTAGAATTGAGAATTAGTGAGGTATTTCCAGAGGCCAAGAAAAGAGGGGCAGGAAGCAAAATGGTGTGGGGGGTTCAGTTTCAAGTTCATATAGGCTGATTTCCATGGAAAAAGAAACTGGTGATTTGGAGGGTATTTATGCTTGCCCTGGATTAAGAAACAAGCCAAGAGAAATGGGGCTTGTTTTTGTGACTGTTTAGGAACTTTTCTTAAGTTTATAATGGTTAAAATAACTCCAGGGGGGTTGACCTCAGAAGTTGTCTGTGTTTTAGGGGTGTTAGGAACTGGAAAACTCCTTTGCCACGCCCCCCCCCCATTGAATACCTCATTTTCTAGCTTACTATTATAAATCCAAAACAAAATCAAACAAAAAGCCCACACACAATCAACAAATCTCAGGAATCATATTAACATTAATGGGGGAGGGGCTTACTGCCAGGCTCTGTATCGAGAACTTTATTGCCATCCCATATTTCATTTAATCCTCCCAACAATTCTCTGAGGTAGGGACTATTACTGGGCATGTCCTGCAGATGAGGAAATTGAGGCACCTAGTTTGTGCTCAGCACTCTTCTAGAAACTCTGGGGGATATAAGAAAGAAAAGGAATGGGACAGGACATTTCCTAAAATCTGGTCTGGTTCTGTTAACGAAAGTTGTCTATTACAAAGTCACTGAAAAGATCCACAAGAGCTGAAGGAGAGCATAGATTGTTTGCTAGTGATAAGTTCTCATTTCCTAACTTGTGGACAAATTTTCAATTTTTCTATGTTCCAGTACAAAGAGAACCATGACTTGTCTCTTGCAATTTATGTAGGAGATTGAATGTACCCTTAACAGTTTTATCATGCTTCCCGCAATTACCATCTTTCACTCTCTGAAAAGCAGAGGGGTGGCATGTGACCTTCTGTCTCCATGACGCTTGAATACCAGGCTTTGCCTCCAGGAAGAAATGGACACCTTCCCAGGGAGAAGAGGGTATGTATTTCCAAAAATGGAAGGAAGAAAGTTTAGCACAGCCTGGCCTCCCCCACTATCCTGCCCTGGCTCTGACCCCAGGCAGGGTCAAGAGGAGCCCACCCACTCTTCAAACACATTGTGTTCTTTCCATCTCTGTGCCTTTGGACAGGGTGTTCTCAAGGCCTCTCAATCTATTCTCCTTCTCCACAGACAAGTTCCAAATTTAGCCAAAATCCAGCTCAGATATTGTGGCTGCATCTTGTGAACCCCATTGCCCTTGCATCCCATTCCCTTGTTACTAGCAGATTGTATTTCTTTCCCTTTCTCCTGGGCACCAATGAGAGGACTGGAGTAAAGCATAGTACGGCCAGTATGTGCATGGCAGACTCCCCAGGTAGGCCCATCTTTTCAACTACATACCCTCCCCAAACACACACACACACACACACACACACACACACACACACACAGCCCATCTTGCATGCATCTTACAGAAGACAGTAGAGTATTGCCGTTAAGTAGGTAAACTCGGGATCCACACAGCCTGAGTTTCAGACCCAGCTTTGTCACTAACTGAATGACCTTGAGAAAGTAACTAACCCATTCTGTGACTCAGTCATCTCATCTATACAATGGGAATAGTAATACTTCTCTCATAGAGTCATTTTAAGGATTAAATGCGAGAATATATATATATATAGCACAGCACAGTGTATAGCATATAGTAATTGCTCAATCAATGGTATTTAGTAGTATTATTGCACAGATTTTGATACATAAAGAATGCCAAATACATTTTTCAGTGAATATCTAAATGGTTCACACAGTAAGGTTTTAGGGCTTAAATTAGGGAGAGGTCAGAGACAACTGGGCTACTCAAGGAAGCTGCTTATTCTGACCTCAGTATTCTCTCTCACTGCACCTTGTTCTTTTCCTTCAATGCACATATCACGATTTGTCATTATACATGTATTTGTTTACTTGTTTGGTACCTCTCTCAATCAACTAAGACCAAGGCCCATGTGTTTCCACCACCACTGTATCTCCTATACCTGGAACAGTGCTCAAGAAATATTCATTGAATTAATGAATAAATGAAAGAAGAATTTAGGGGACATGTGGGATTCAGGTGGTCTCAAGGGATGGGTAAGAGTTGATTTAGGTAGGTAAGAAGGCTTCCAAATGGAAGGAAATCTTGAGAAAGCTGAGCAAGTATGAGGCACTCAGGGGAATACAGCCAGTAGGTCCATTTAGCTGGAAGAGCAAGAGACTGTTTGCATAGCTCAGCTTGTATGGAAGGGGTCGGGTAGTGAGGTAGAATGGCTTTGAACACCAGGCCACTTAGGGATTCATTCTTTTGGCCAAGGTTTTGGCCTCTATCAAATATTCCTAGGAAAGATATGTATTATCAGCTAAGTCCAACGGGTTATGCATTCATTTACTTGCTCTTTGCCTTAGGGAAAATTTTTCTAGAGTGAAAATGATAATAACAGGAGACCACTGGAAAGACAAAATAGTGCCCTAGAGATGACTCAAAAGCATATAAAGAGGGGAGTTAAGACAAACCTTATCCACCTCCAGTGTTGCCTTCGTCTGGAACCTGAACCCCAAACTATTTATAGTTTGTTTCATAAAAAAAAATGACTCTTCTTTATAAGAGGTGTAGACAGGAAGTAGGAGTGCCTGTGTGACAATGGGAGGCTTTTGATTACTAATTAAATTTCTATTTTTTATAGGTCTATTCAACTTTTCTGTTTCTTCTTGAATCAATTTTGGTAATATGTGTGTTTCTGGGAATCTGTCCATTTCACCTACGTTATCTAATTTATCACCATACATTTTTCTGGTATTCAAAATCCTTTGGAAAAATCATTTTTGATAACTGCATAACATTCTATTGTTTGTCTGCACCATAGTTTATTTAACCATTTTCCTAATGGTTCTCCTAGGGCTGAAATGAATGTCTTTGTACAAACCTATTTCCTTAAGATAAATTTGTAAATATGGAGTTTCTAGGAAAAAAAGGTCTGAACTCTTCATGCATGCTGCCAAATTGCCATTCAGCAAGGCCAGACCAATTTGTCCTCCTTGTCAGTACATGGAAGTGCTTTGTAATATTAGGGGATTATGACTTTTAAACATCTTTGCTGATTTGGTAGGTGGGAGATGCTCTCTTATTTTTAGCTGTCATTTTAAAATTTCAAGTGAGACCAAAATTTGTTAATGTTTTATCACCCATTTGTGTTTCTTCATATGTGGTTACTCTGTTTAGTTTTTTTGTGCATTTGTTGTTTGCTCTTTTAGTGTCTTTCTTATTGATTTACAACATCTCTATTGTTTATATTTATTGGAAGAATTTTCAGAGATTTTTTTTGCCTTTGATCTTGTTTATGCTGTTTCTTGATATTCAGAAGATTTAATTTTTATGTAGGCATACCAGTCAATTTCTTTCTTTGTGATGTCTTCTATCACATGTATGCCAAAAAGCACTTCCTCATCCAGGAATTGGATGGATAATCTCATTTTCTCCATTTTAAAAATTTAGCTTTTACACAGGCAGAATTTATTTCAGTGTGTATGATGTGATTATTTTCCCAAGTCACAAATCACCTTAGTACTGTTTATGGAATCACCCTTTTCTTTCCCATTGCTCTGTGATCTTTACCTTATAAATTGATATATTTTTAAGTGTACATATGTACATACATATGTTTTGTTTTTTTCGAGGCTGTTTGTTATGTTGCATTGATCTGTCTCTTCTTGCACCACTGTCACACTGTTTTAAATGCTATGGTTTTATAGTATATTTTGATAGCATTACTCCTCTGACTCAAACTTTTCTTAGCTGTTTATGTAAGTTTACTGTCCCACATAAATATTATGATCATTTTGTTAGGAAGACTGCTTCCCTCCAGAGCCTACTTAAGTTATCCAACTTGGAAGTTGCCTAAATCACCTCTCTGGCTCATTAGACAGCATCCTCAGAAGGAACAATGAGCCAGGCTCCAATAATGCCTTTAGCTTACATACCTTCTTTAGCTCCTAGCAGCGGTTCTCAACCTGTGGGTCACGACCCCTTTGGCTGTCGAACGACCCTTTCACAGGGGTCACCTAAGACCATCCTGCATATCAGATATTTACATTATGATTCATAACAGTAGCAACATTACAGTTATGAAGTAGCAACAAAAATAATTTTATGGTTGGGTCACAACATGAGGAACTGTATTTAAAGGGCTAGAAGGTTGAGAACCACTGTGAGAAAGAAGTAAAGAAGGAGAATATTTTGGCCACACATCTCTGAAGAGCTGAAATAAAAAGGAATACTTTATCATGCCAACCACTTTCAAAGTCTATTTTTCCCTCTCTCCAAGGTGGAATTACTCTCTCAAGTGACCATTTTTTTAATTTAATGTACTTTAATTTTATTATGAACATTATAAAATTACATCTATAAATGTTCTTGGGTTTGTCTCTCTGTGTGGAATATGAACTTTTTACTTAGCCTCTCTGAGTTGTAGTTACCTCATCTATAAAATGGCAATAGTGACCTCATCATGCAACTTGCCTGGCTCAGAATTTGGCTCAGAGTAGGCAATCAATAAAGGACCACTGTAGCATAATTGTGAGAGGTAGTAGAGCATATGGATTAAGACTACAGGCCCTGGGGACAGACTTCTTGGGTTCAAATCTTATCTTCACCACTAATTAATTTTCTGATCTTGAGCAAGTTACTTAACCTGAACATCCTTTGGTTGCCTCTTCTGCAAAATGCAGGTAATGGAAGTATCTGCTTCATTGGGTGAAAGGAACAAGTTCATCCTATAAAACACTTAGAACAGTTTCTGGCACATATTAGTCACTCAATTAACATTAGCCATTCCTATTGAGTAGTGGTGCCCTCAGTGGTGGTGTTACTGATCATGTTAAACTTAGTTATTTGGGCGCACAATCAAGAATGTATTACCTAATACTACCATCTATTGCTTATTTTCAGAAATTCCAAATCTATCCTTCAAACAACAGTCATTTGGTTGAGAGAATATCTTAAAAAATAATAATAACAGTTCTTGAGACGTCGATGCTCTATGGCAGGGGTCCTCAAACTACGGCCCGCGGGCCACATGCAAATACAAATATTGTATTTGTTCCCGTTTTGTTTTTTTACTTCAAAATAAGTTATGTGCAGTGTGCATAGGAATTTGTTCATAGTTGTTGTTTTTGAAACTATAGTTGGCCCCCCAACGGTCTGAAGGACAGTGAACTGGCCCCCTGCTCTATGGTGTGGGAATTTTGTGGCACATGCGCCAACATGGTCTCAAATGACTATACCCAGAAAGCAACCCAAAGCTATGGGGCCTACCCCACCCAGCCTGGGCAGGTTTATTCCCAGCAGAACAACCAGCCCTATGGACAACAGAGTTACGGTGGCTACAGCCAGTCCGGGAGCACTTCAGGCTATGGCCAGAGCACCTATGGTTCTTATGGACAGACCCAGGACACAGGCTAGGGTACTCAGTCAGCTCCCCAGGGATATGGCTCAAACGGTGGCTATGGCGGTGGTCAGAGTTCTCAGTCATCTTATGGGCAGCAGTTTTACCCTGACTATGGCCAGCAGCCGGCTTCTAGCAGCACCTCAGGAAGTTACAGTAGCAGTTCTCAGAGCAGCAACTTTGCGCAGCCCCCGAGTGGGGGCTGTGGTCAGCAGTCTAGCTATGGTGGACAGCCGCCAGCTAAGGACAGCAGAAAAGCTCCTAGAATCCTCCTCAGGGCTACGGACAGCAGAACCAGTACAACAGTAGCAGTGGCAGAGGGGGTGGTGGAGGTAATTATGGCCAAGATCAGTCCTCCATGAGTGGTGGCAGCAGTGGCAGCATTTATGGCAATCAGGACCAAAGTGGTGATAGTGGCAGTGGCTATGGGGGAGGCCAGCAAGACCGTGGGGGACAAGGCTGGGGTGGTGGCAGTGGTTACAACTGCGGCAGTGATGGATATGAATCCAGAGGTCTTGGAGGTGGCCACGGAGGTCGAGGGGCATGGGCAGAAGTGACCTTGGTGGTTGCAATAAATTTGGTTGCTCTCAGGACCAAGGATCTTGTTATGACTCTGAACAGGATAATTCAGACAACAATACCATCTTCATGCAAGGCCTGGGTGAGAATGTTACAATTGAGTGTGTGGCTGATTACTTCGAGCAGAATGGTATTATTAAGACAAACTAAAAACAGGATAACCCATGTTTAATCTGTACACAGACAAGGAACGGAGCAAGCTGAAGGGAGAGGCAATGGTGTCATTTGATGACCCACCTTCTGCTAAAGCAGCTATTGACTGGTTTGATGGTAAAGAATTATCTGGGAATCCTATCAAGGTTTCATTTGCTACTCGGCGTGCAGATTTTAATCGAGGTGGTAGCAGTGGTCATGGAGGCCAAGGACAAGGAGGACCCATGGGCCGTGGAGGTTATGTAGGTGGTGGCAGTGGTGGCGGTGGCCGAGGAGGATTCCCAAATGGAGGTGGTGGCGGCGGTGGAGGACAGCAGCGAGCTGGGGACTGGAAGTGTCCTGTGAGAACATGGACTTCTCTTGGAGGAATAAATGCAACCATGTAAGGCCCCTAAACCAAATGGTCTAGGACAGGGACCAGGAGGCTCTCATATGGGGGATAGCTATGGAGATGATCATTGTGGGGGCAGAAGAAGCTATGATCAGGGTGGCTATGGAGGCCATGACGGGGACCGTGGGGGCTTCCAAGGGGCCGGGGTGCTGGGGACAGAGGTGGCTTTGTCCCTGGCAAGATGGACTCCAGGGGTGACCACAGACAGGATCACAGGGAGAGGCCATATTAGCCTGCCTCCTGAAGTTCTGGAACAGCTTTACTTCTATACCTAGTGTGACACTCGTTATTTTGTAACTTTCCAACTCCTGATGCACCCACGGTCCCCATTTATGGCAATCAGGACCAAAGTGGTGGTGGTGGCAGTGGCTATGGGGGAGGCCAGCAAGACCATGGGGGACAAGGCTGGGGTGGTGGCAGTGGTTGTAACTATATATGTGATTATGTGATTGTAATGTGATTGTAACTATATATGTGATTGTAACTATATATCTGGTTCCCATTATAAACCATCATTTTAGTTTAAAAAAATAATGATAAGATTCATTTTTAGGAATACAAAAATTGGGGAGCCCTGGCCAGTGTGGCTCAGTTGGTTGGAGCATTCTTTATGCACCAAAAGGTGGAAGGTTTGACTCCTGTTCAGGGCAAATACCCAGGTTGTGGGTTTGGTCCCTGGTCAGGGCACTTATGGGAGGTAGCCGTTCAATCTCTCTCTCTCTTTTCCCCCCCCCCCCTCCTCCTCCTCCTCCTCCTCCTCCTCTTTCTTCTAAAAGCAATTAAAACTTTTTTAAATGGCGGTAAATATGATTTCAATTTTTCTGTAGACTGTCTGGCCTTATATTTATAGCAATCAGTGTTCTTGGTTGCAAACAACAGAAACCGACTCTGGGTGAATTAAGCAAACTTTTTAGCATTTCACAAAATCAACAGGATGGCAGATTAATCAGCCCAGGGAAATGAGAAAGAGACAAGGGAGGCTTGTCAGTGAGGACTCTAGTTAAGGTCATGTCACAGGGCCACTTTGATTAATATGTCACCACTGGCCAACTGCTACCTCCATCACCTCCAGTTATCATCACAACAAAACACTGATGCCTCTGGACTGCACTGATCCAACATTGGCTTCTGGGGCCTCTGCGAGATGTAGTTTCTATGAATGAATTCAAAACTGCCTCTTTTTGTATAAATCTCTCAAAATTCAAAGTCTTTGATGAGAGCCTGGGTCTGCTCTTGGTTCCCTAACCAGCTAGGGCGTGTGAAGATACATGTGCTTCCCTTAGTTTCCCTGGTGGGAGGTGAGTCCTTGCCTGCATGATTCACAATGGATTACCTCCAAAAAGAAAAGAGTTTGGATAATCACCTCAGGTAGGGTTGCCAGATAAAATACAGGACACAGTGAAATTTGAATTTCAGAAAAGCAATGAGTGCTTTTTTTATAAGTATGCAAACATTGCATGGAACATAGCAAAAAAAAAAAAAGCTAAAAAAACAATTATGCCTAGTTTAAGTGAGAAGGGCACAGTGAAATTAATACTCTCAAATATTGCCAGTTGGTTTATCCATTAGTATACCCCCGCATATCAGGGTTCTCCAGAAAAACAGGACCAATAGGATTTATTATAAGGAATTGGCTCACATGATCATGTAGTCTGAGAGGTCTCATAATCAACCATATGCAAGCTGGAGACTCAAGAGAGCCAATGGTATAGTTCAGTCCAAGTCTGGAGAAAGCTTGAGAACCAGGGGAGCTAATGGTGTAAGTCCCAGTCCAAAGTCAGGAGAAGACCAATGTTCCAGCTCAGCAGGTGGACAAGAAGCAGGCATTCTATTTAGGTCCTCAATGTATTGGATGGTGCCCACCCAAATTGGGGAGTGCAATCTATTTCACTGAGTCCACCAATTTAAAAGCTAATCTCATCTGACAACACCCTCACAGACACACCCAGAAATAATGTTTAATCTGGGCACCCTGTGGCCCAATCAGGTTGACACATAAAATCAACCATCACACCAAGTTCATGAAAAATATTCACAACCTCTGACCCAATAATTCTTTTTTTCAAAATTTTATTTTAAAATTTTTATCTTTATTTATTAAATTGATTGGGGTAACATTGGTCAACATGAACATATAGGTTTCAGGTGTGGGTTTCTATGTTACAAGATTGGTATATTGCACTGTGTGCCCACCACCCAAAATCAAATCTCCTGTCACCTTATATTAAGACCCCCTTCTGCCCCACCCCCTTCCCTTTGGCAACCACCACACTGCTGTTTGTGTTCATGAGTTTCAATTTTATATCCCACATATGAGTGAAATCATAT
>NW_005354425.1:599992-613582 GCF_000412655.1 Myotis brandtii | reverse complement strand
CAACACTTGTTATTGCTTGTCTTGTTGATAATGGCCATGCTAACAGGTATAAGGTGGTATCCCATTGTAGTTTGATTTGCATTTCCCTGATTGCCAGTGAGGTTGAATCTTTTCATATATCTATTGGCTGTTCCCATGTCTTTTTGGGAGAGGTCTTCTGCCCACTTTCTGATTGGATTGTTTGTTTGGTGTTGAGTTTTACAAATTTTTTATATATTTTGGAAATTAAACCTTTGTCGGAGTTACTGTTTGCAAATATCATCTTCTATCTGGTTGGCTGCCTGTTTGTTTTGTTGCCAGTTTCTTTTGCTGTGCAGAAGCTTTTGAGTTTGATATAGTCCCATTCATTTAATTTTGACTTTACTTCCCTTGCCTTTGGGGTCAAGTTCATAAATTGTTCTCTACGACCATGTCCATAAATTTGGCACCTATGTTTTCTTTCTTTCTTTCTCTTTCTTTCTTTCTTTCTTTCTTTCTTTCTTTCTTTCTTTCTTTCTTTTTCAACCTATATTTTCTTCTATGTAACTTATTGTTCACCCTAGTCATACATTTTTTACTTTGCTTCCCTTGCCTTTGGGTTCAAGTTAATAAAATGTTCTCTACAACCCAGGTCCATAAGTTTGGCAGCTGTACTTTCTTCTATGTAACTTATTGTTTCAGGTCTTATATTTAGGACTTTGATCCATTTTGAATTAATTTTTGTACATGAGGACAAACTGTAATCCAGTCTCATTTATTTGCATGTGGCTTTCCAGTTTTCCCAGCACCACTTATTGAAGAGACTATCTTTACTCCAATGTGCATTTCTGGCTCCTTTGTCAAAAAATATCTGTCCATATACATGTAATTTTATAGCTGGGCTCTCAGGTCTGTTCCACTGATCTGTGTGTCTGTTTCTCTGCCAATACCATGCTGTTTTGATTATCATAGCTTTATAGTATAATTTGAAGTCAGGTAGTGTGAGGCTTCCAGCTTCGTTCTTTTTTCTCAGGTTTGCTTTGGCTATTCGGGGTCTTTTGTGGTTCCATACAAATCTGATGATTTCTCCTTCTATTTCTTTAAAAAAAATGATACTGGGATTTTGATGGGGATGGCATTAAATCTGTATATTGCTTTGGGTAATATGGCCATAACTATGTTGATTCTTCCAGTCCATGAACATGGGATATTTTTCCATTTTGTTGTGTCTTTTTCAATCTCTTTTAAATAATGCTTTGTAATTTTCAATATATAGGTATTTCACTTTCTTTGTTAAGTTTATTCCTAGGTATTTTATTCTTTTGGTTACAATTGCAAAAGGATTTTTTTTTCATTTCTTTTTTTGAAGTTTTGTTGTTAGTATACAAGAAGGTGATGAATTTTTGCACATTGATTTTGTATCCTTCAACTTGACTGTATTTGTTTATTGTTTCTAATAGTTTTTTTGCTGGAGTCTTTAGGGTTTTCTATATACAAAATCATGTTATCTGCAAAAAGTGACAGTTTGACTTCTTTCTTTCCTATTTGGATGCCTTTTATTTATTTCTCTTGCCTTATTGCTCTAACTAAGACTTCCAGAACTATGTTGAATAAGAGTAGTGAGAGTGGACATCCTTGTCTTGTTCCTAATCTTAGAGGAAAAGCTTTCAATTTTTCACCACTGAGTATGACATTAGCTGAGAGTTTATCATATATGGCCTTTATTATGTTGAAATAATTTCCTTCTCTTCCTATTTTATTGAGTGTTTTAATCACAAATGGATGTTGTATCATATCAAGTGCTTTTCCTGCATCTATTGATAAGATCATATGATTTTTATCCTTTCTTTTGTTAATGTGGTGTATTATGTTGATTGATTTGTGTAAGTTGAACCATCCTTGTGCCCCACTTGATTGTGATGTATTAGTTTTTGGATGTACTGTTGTATTCAATTTACTAGTATTTTGTTTAGGATATTTGTGTCTGTATTCATCAGAGATATTGGTCTGTAGTTTTCTTTTTTTGTGTTATCTTTGCCAGATTTTGGTATCAGGGTTATATTGACCTTATAGAATGTTAGGATGCATTGCATATTCTTTAATTTTTTGGAAGAGTTTGAGAAGGATAGGTTTTAATTTTTCTTTGAACGCTTGGTAGAATTCACTGGTGAAGCCATCTGGTCCTAGACTTTTGGGGTTTTTTAAAAAATATTTTTTTTTATTGATTTCAGAGAGGAAGGGAGAGGGAGAGAGAGATAGAAACATCAATGATGAGAGAGAATCATTGATTGGCTGCCTCCTGCACACACCCTATTGGGGATCAAGCGCACAACCCGGGCATGTGACCTCCTGGTTCATAGGTTGACACTCAACCATGGAGCCACACTGGCTAGGCTGCTTCTATTTTCTTAATAAAACAAAATGCATGGTGATCAATTAAGGGTGATAATAAAAAGGCGACATTAGAGAGATTTGAAAAGAACAGAGATGGTATGCTCTCAGAGAAGGAGAGTGGGAGAGAGAATAGACTGTGACTGTCATATAATTCTTGAACATCACTGTCCATTTGTGAATTATGGTAAAAAAAAAATTTAAAGCAAACCCCTCCCCATCTCCTATCCCAAGTACTCATTGATCTATTTTCTGCTATTATAGATTAGATTGCATTTCCTGGAGATTTATATAATTGGAATTATAATATGTATATCTTTTTGTCCCTAAGTAGTTAATATTTTCAATACTATTGTAAATGGTATTTTTCTCATTTCAATTTTTGATGGTTCATTATTATTAAATATAAATACATTAATATATATGTCAATCTTGTATCCTTCAATTTTGCTAAACTCTCTCATTAGTTCTGTAGCTTATTTGTAGAATCCATTGGATTTTTTACATAAGTAATCATGTCATCTATAAATAAAAAGTTTTACTTTTTCAAGTGAAAGCATCCAATAGAGTACTGTGCTTTCTGTTACATGTTCAGTTGTTTATGTTTAGTTAGGGAATGAGGGACAGTTGGGTTTAACCAGGGTTGGACTATTGAAAAGGTCTAGTGTATGACCAAGAGAGAGGGTGGCTAATGTGGGATAGAGAAAAAGGTGGTTGGAAGTGAAGAACATCAAGGAAGTAGACAGCTAGGGTGGGTGATGTATCATCCTTTTAGATGCTAACGTTGCCAGGAAAGGTGAAACAGAATTAGCTTGGTGAGGACAATTGAGTCTGGAGGAAAACACTCCTTAGTAGAATTTATATACCTGCTCCGGGCTTCTGGGGATTTAGGGATTTAGGGTATAGATCCAAGACACTCTGGAACGCTTCCTCCCTCCCCAGTATGTGCCCATACTCAGGTGAGCCAGCACTCACTGGGGCTGGCACACACTCCACTCTTCCTGCCTGAGACACCTCCACCCTCAGACAATCCAGCTCAAAGCTCTCAATAACCTAGACCTTTTTTGAAACACAGGCCTCTTTACTTTCCTCCTGGGGCAAGTAGAATTCAGAGTTCCATGTCACAAGCCCTGGCCTTCCTTTGTGGTCAAATCGAGTAAGGGAGAAAAAAAATTTTTTATTTTTTAAAATATATTTTTATTGATTTCAGAGGAAGGGAGAGGGAGAGAAAGATAGAAACATCAATGGTAAGAGAATCATTGACCGGCTGCCTCCTGCATGCCCCCTACTGGGGATAGAGCTGGCAACCCCGGGCATGTGCCCTTGACCAGAATTGAACCAGGGACCCTTTATTCCGAAGGCTGATGCTCTATCCACTGAACCAAACCAACTGGGGCAAAATAAATTTTATTTAGTGATAAACTTAAAGCAGAGAAAACAGGTGATAATTAAACAGATTATTCTGCCACATAGAAAAAAAAATCAACGAAGGAATAATTCCAGCATTTTAACCCTAGATATTTCTGGTTGGTGGGATAGTGGAATTACACCTATACACGTGCAGAGGTATGGACTCTGTGTGTGTCTGTCTGCCTGCCTGTGTGTGTCTGTCTGTGTGTCTGTGTATCTGTGAGCCTGCGGACACACACAAACACAAAGAGATAGGGGAAATTTGTCTTTAACACCTACTGCCTGCCACTTAGTTGGTGATTTCTCCCATTTTATTTTATTCTCTTGTTCTAAGGTTACACATGCTCCCATATTTTCCTTAGACTACAAAGGATGCCTGCTGTGTGCCCTATGAGGCATAATTCTCTCTATTTCCACCCCTACTCACCACTTCTCTTCTAGGTGTCAATGGGTATGAATGGGTTAATAAGATTAAAAACAACCTACTATTGCTTTAGCAAACCACTGAGTTTCCTAGGCAACATAGTACCTTGACTTCTCCTGTTTCTTCCTGTTTCTAAAAGCCCCTATGGAAGGAATGGTGAAAATATTAACCTTGGCCAGCATTCAAGTCTCTGCTCTACCCCTCCCCATCCCCACTCTTCTCCTCCAGCAGTTGACCTTGCCTCCTACTTCATGGAAAACATTGATGCTATCAGATTTGAATTCCCTCAACCTTGAGATTCTCTCTCTCTCTCTCTCTCTCTCTCTCTCTCTCTCTCTCTCTCTCTCTCCTATCCCTGTGGCAGGAAGTGAGATAGGAGAGGATGAAATCCAAATCTCCTGTATTTTCAACCTCTAAGCATCTCCTGGCTATGTACCATAGCCTGAGTCTATTACAGCTTTCAAAAAAAAAAATCAAACTAAGAAATCCAATTTTCCTCTGTCTCCCACAAACCCTCCCTTTAGTTGAGCTTCTCAAGGTTATTGTGAGAGCTACATTCCTCAGTCCTCACATCCCACTCACTCCCTAGGCCACTGGAACGAGGCTTCAGCCCTTTTGCCACACCATGAGGACTCTGGCATAGATAACCCAGGACTTCCAAGTGGTCTAGTCCAATTTAGTCTTCAGTTTTCATCTTTCTAGATTCCTCTGTAGCACTCAACAGTGTGAACCTCTCCTTTCCTGGAAACTCCCTCCTCATGTTGTTTCTGTCAGACCACACTCTCCCAGTTATCTTTCTCTCGACTGGGAATTTTTATTTTCAATATCCTTGGCGGGTTCCTCTTCCTCCACCTACCCCTAAGATTCTGTTAATTTTCCCCCAAGATTCTCTCTTGGCTCTCTTTTTCTCTCTACAACTGGTTAACGACCTATAGATGCCAGGCAAGTAATATGAATGAGTAATGCAAAGATGGTGGATTTTTTTTTTTAATACTAACCCTCTTCTCTTTCATTTTCCACTTTCAATAGGGTGATGGGTATTAAAAAAAAATTTAACTATCCTTGTTAATATTAACAAAAACAGAGAAAATATAATAAAAGACAACTGATATTTGGTCTCAGCATTGGAGGATACAGTAGGGAAGAGAGGGCCTCCTTCAGGTTGTGTCCTTTGAAGGAGGCAGCTGCTAATCAGCTGTGGCCAATTGTTGACACACATGGCTCTAATACTTTTAAGAGAAGTCAGAAATAAGGACCTTATAAAAAATCTTTTGGCTAAATGTTTACCTCTAATGTTTTTAAAATTAACCTAATGTGAGGGTCAAATAAACAATCATTGGAATTGGCTCTTGTCAGCAGGGCCAACAATTTTCAACCTTGGATTAACACATTGTGCAATAAGCCTTGGTGAGACCTCTGTCCTATATTCCCCCTGGTAATCTACTTCAATGCCAGTGATTTCACTCACAGGCTGATATCTCTCCTCTATATCATTCTAGCCTGTGAGTCTATCCTGTGTCCCATGCCCAAATATCCAACTGGATATCTCCAGTAAGATATTCATTATGTCTGTCCTTTTCAAAGATGAATATGCACGTAACTCATATGGGGGTCTAGTTAAAATGGAGATTCTAATTCAGTAGGCCTGGGATGCTGCCCAAGATCGTGTATTTCTAACAAGCTCCCAGTTGATGCCCACACTGCTGATGCATGAGCCACACTTTAAGACACAACCCCCATCTGAATACAAGGTCCTTTCTGCAAGTTTTCCCTTCCCACTTTTTAACTTCTTATGGTTGATAATACACCATTTACAAAGTGAATATGGAGGGAATGGGAGAAGTAGAGGAGGAAACCTAAGCCCTGTCCCATCCAACCCCTTATCTTATTTAACCCTGCCTTTATGTCCTCACTATCACAATGTTGATTTAGGCCCTCATTTTCCCTTGCAGTAGGCCTCCTCATTGGTGCCTCTGCTCCAGTATCCATCCCTCCAATGTGCCCTCAATGCTCCAACCACCATGATACTTTTATTTATTTTTAAAAAATATTTATTTCAGAGATAGGCCTCCTCATTGGTGCCTCTGCTCCAGTATCCATCCCTCCAATGTGCCCTCAATGCTCCAACCACCATGATACTTTTATTTATTTTTAAAAAATATTTTTATTGATTTCAGAGAGGAAGGGAGAGAGAAAGACAGAAACATCAATGCTGAGAGGGAATCATTGATCAGCTGCCTCCTGCACGCCCCCCACTAGGGATTGAACCTGAAACCCAGGCATGTGTCCCATGACCTTCTGGTTCATAGGTGGCCGTTCAACCACTGAGCCACAATAGCTGGGCCCAGAATGATACTTTTAAAAAGCCAAAATCTCATGTAAAGTCTGGTCTCTGGTTTTGAATCCCAGATTTGCCTCTTTCTAACTGGGTGACTTTGGGCAAGTAACTTAAACTCCCTGTGTATCAGTTTCCTCATCTATAAAAAGAGGATGGTAATAGAACCTACCTCACTGTGAGATAAGTGAGGCAATATACATAAAGTGTGTGTAGCACTCAGTAAATACACATTAACTGTGATATTGGCCATATCGCTCCTAGCTTCAGGATAGAGTATTGAGAGTAAGGAGGAAGTAGAAAGAGATAAAGCTGGACCCTTAGGCTGAGGCCAGATCATAGGTTAGAGTCCTGGGTTAGATTCCTTGGGAAAGCAGACTCTGTGGTGGAGGTTAGTATACAGGAAGTTTGTTGTAGAATGCTCTTGGAATCTACATCTGAAAGGGAAGGAAAGGAAGCAGGATCAGACAAACTGAGAGGTTGAGCTGCAGTGCAGTCACAACACAGCTCAGTCAATCCAACAGGGAGTTTTGAGGCTGGGCCTGTCCCACAGAGTTGTCCTTAGTCAGGGCAATGGGGAAAGACCTTTATATCCTTGTATTAACCATTCATTGCCTGCAGGCTGCCTTGAGAAGGAGTTGTAACTTTGGCCTACGAAGCTCTCTTCAGCCCAGTGCAATCTCAGGAAGAAGATTCTTGGTTGCAAGCTCTCAGCCACTAACACTTTCAGCAGTCGGGGAGCAGAGGAAATGAGTGAGTGCTTGGGTCTAGATAGTCCACTACAGTGATAAACCATGTTAAAAACTCTGGACTTGATGTCATTGACAATGGGGACTTATTAAAGGGTCTCCCCAGAATGGGGCATGCTGTTTGGCATCTCAGTGCCTTTGCTCAGATTGCTTCCTATACCTGTGTTTCTTACCTGGATTGGAATCACCTGGGGTGCTTGTGCACTTGCTGGAACTGAAAATAAAATAGCCTAATAGTGAACAGCCAAGAGTTTTAGTGGTTGGGATAATTAGCAAGTTTATTATAATACAGTATTGTTGTCTATATTCACCGTACTGTGCCTTAGGTCTCTAGGACTAATTTACTATGTATTGCAAGTTCTTAAACAACATCTGTTCTGTTTCCCCATCCCCATCTCCAATTCCACCCAAGAGTGAGATCATACAGTATTTGTCTTTCTCAGTCTGATTTATCTCACTTAGCATAGATCCATGGCACATAATAAGTGCTCAAACAATGACAGCTATTACTAAAGATGAAGATTCTCAGGCTTTGCTTTAGACTTAATGGATCAGAACCTTTGGGGGCTGATCCTAGGAATAGACATTTTAATAAGTACCCTCTTCCCCCACCCTGATTATTTTTATATTCACCAAAGTTTGAGAAACATTGGTTTCCCTAGAAAATTCATCCCTTCTTTGTCTCCCTGGTGAACATTTTAAAGACTCAGTTCAAAGGCACCTCCTGTGAGAACCTTCCTAGATCAGACCTCCCATGTTTCCTTTGCCTATCTTCCCTTGATGACATGCAGACCTCAACCACAGTTACCATTTGACTGTCTCTAACACCTCTTGCTAGATGGTGAGCTCCTTCCTTGAGGGACAAGACTTTGCATCCCTAGCATCTGCCACAGAGCCTAACATAGAACAAGATTCAATAGAGGATGGTCAAGTGGATGTGGATGGACAGCCCCCTTTTGAGTCTCTTTAAAATATCATTACCAAGTATTATCTATTCTAGTTTCTGAAATTGAAAATATGGAATCCATATACTTTTATTGCTAAAGACATGAAAATTTTATATTTTAAAAAATATTTTAAAATTTCTTTTTAGAGAGAGAAGAAGGGACAGAGGGAGAGATAAACATCAATGTGAGAGCACCCCCGTTACCAGGGATGGAACCAAAAACCTGGGCATGTTCTCTGACTGGAAATCAAAATGGACACCCAACCAACTGAGCCACAACAGTTAGGGCAACAACTTTAGAATTTTATTTTTCATATTTTAAAAATGTGAACTCTGTTTAGCTGTATGTCCTTCCGATTTTTTTCTGTGCATATATATTTAAAATAATGGATTTTCATATTCAAATCAATTCAAGTCCACAAATATTTATTGAGCACTATTCTAAGTAGAGGGGGATACAGCTGTGAGAGAAATAGACAAAATCTCTGTTCTCTTGTAGCTTATATTCAAGTTGGAGGAGGTAACCCAAAGGTGAGTAAATGATATTGTATATTAGGAAGCAGTAAATGTGATAGTGAAAAACAAAGCCAGGGAAAGGGATGGAGAGTTGAAGGAGGGTGTTTTGAGATTTGAAAGCAGTGAAGGAATGATCCATGAGGATATCTGGGGAAGAGCATTCCAACAAAAGGAATCACAGATACAGATGAATTGGAATGTGCCTGATTATTTGAGAACCAGCAAGGAGGCCACTGTGGCTGGAGCAGAGTGATGAAGGAAAGAAGTGGGAAACCGAGGTCCTAAATTCCTAAAGGTAAGGGTAGGGTGAGGCAGTGCAAATTCTGTAGAGCCTTGCAGGCCACTATACGGACTTTGGGCTCTTACTCTGAGTGAGATGGGAACATCTTTGTATACTTACATTGCTTCCAGTTTTTTTGCTGCTATATATTATGTTTTGTGGTTTTTCCATACAAATCTCTGAGTACTTCACTAGGAAAAATTTCTAGAAGTTAGATTCCTTGGTCACAGGTTATGAATAATTTGAAGCTCTAGATGTATATTGCTAAAAGGGTTTTCTAGAAATTCTGTATCCATTTACAATATACTTTAATTCAACAAATATTTATTAATCACCTAATACATGGCAGAGATGGTCTAAGGGCTTCAATACATTGGTGAACAGAATGAATCTTTTATTCTAGAAATTTTACTCTCACCAGCATTTTGTCAGGGTGCTCCTCCTGCTACATGCTTGCCAACACCGAGTATTGCCATTCTTAAAGAGCTTTAAGAAACAAAAGTCAAAAAAAATGCTCCATTGATATGAATAATGACAAATGGTATGTTGTTAATAAGTTCCTTTGGATTTATTTGATTACTGCTGAGGTTTAATTACTTCCCACATTTTCTAGCTAATCAGCCAATTGCCAATTGTCTTCTTTCTCTTTAAAAGCCCTTAAAAACCTCTGAATATAATTTAAAGGAGGCAAGAAGTTCAAAAACATTAGAAGACTTAACATATATCTTGGGAAATAAGTAGTCCTCAGGTCAAGTACTTAGTCTTTGCAAATTGATTTGAAGCCAAAGAGCATGTAAAATGCAACTCTCATGTCCTGAAGGACTCGTCACCTTGCTCACTTCCAGAGAACTTGAGAACTGCCACTCTGGAAGAGACCTTTCCACCTAATATAGTGACATAAGGCAGAATGGTGGGATGCTTTTCTTCAGCAATCTCAGCATCCCAGTGTTACCTAAGAGCCCACTTTATTTAATGTCAAATCTGCTTTGAAAGCACTTACGTTTTCAAGCTGAATCACTTCTTGAGGTTTTAAATTGCTGACATTTCCTACCTTCTGTGTGAAGCAGGATGTCCTTTCCTCTTAGCCCTCCAAGGGACTATAGACTGTAGCAGAATGGACTCTGGACTGTGATAAATGAAAATTATAAATCTCCCCAGCCTGCTATAAAAAGATTTCCCCTGCTTTTAAAAAAAATTGAGATATAATTTTAAATGACATGTAACATTGTGCAAGTTTAAGGTGTACAACCTATTGATTTGACAAATTTATATTGCAATATGGTTGACATTGTAGTCAGCTAACACCTCTGTCGGTGTCACATAATTATTTCTTCTACTGGTGGGAGCAATTCAGATCTAATCTCTTAGTACATTTAATATTTATAATAGTTTTGTTGTCTATATTCACTGTACCATATATTAGAGCTCCAGGATTTATTTATCTACTAGTTGCAAGTTTGGAACCTTTAAACAACATCTTTCCAGTTCTCCCACCCCTTATCCCCTGGTAACCACCATTCCACTCTGTGGCCTTTTTTCCTGTTCTTTTAAAAAATATTTTATTTATTTCAGAGAGGGGAAGGGAGATGGAGAGAGAAATAGAAACATCAATGATGAGAATCATTGATTGGCTGCCTCCTTCATGCCCTACATTGGGGATCAAGCCTGCAACCTGGGCATGTGCCCTGACAGAGAGTCAAACTGTGACCTCTTGGTTCATAGGTGGATGCTCAACTACTGAGCCATGCCAGGCCACTCTGTGGTCTTTTGAGTTGTTATTGTTGATGTTATTAGATTCCACACATAAGAGATATCACATAGTATTTGTCTTTCTCTGTCTGACATATCTCCCACTTTTAATAGTGGTTGCATTTGAAAAGAGAGAATCAAGGGTGGGCAGAGGGGCTTTAATTTGTATTTTGTATCTTTCTAGAGTTTGACTTTTACACCTTAGGAATAAATGAGTATGACTTTTAAAAATTCCAACAGGGGTTATATGGGTGGGAGATAATGGTTTGTTCTACTTCTTCTTTTTTACTTTGTGCCTCTCTTTGTTAGAATAAAAACTGATGAATTGTTTATTATTTTAAGAATTTCCCAATTTGGTAGAACAAAAATGTGTGTGAGAGAGAGGGAGAGAGAGAGAGAGAAAGAGAGAGAGAGAGAGAGAGAGAGAGAGAGAGAGGTCTGCAGGAATATAAACCAAACTGCTAATGTGTGAGCCAGATTTAAAGATTGGGGAGTGGGAGAGGGAGATGAGTTTCATTCTTTACTTTATACACATACGTATTGTTTAAGTTTGTTAGAATGAACATATATTACCATTCTACAGTTTTTCAGAAAAGAAATAATAAACTATTCCCCCCTGAAGTTAACAGTAACATATGCTCATTGTGGAAAATATAGAAAAGTATAAAGAAATTAGCAATCACAACAGTTAGCATTTTAGCATGTTTCCTTTCAGGCTTCCTTTTATGCATTATTTTTACATAGCTGAGTTTATACTGTATATAGTTTGTATCCTGTTTTGCTCTTTTAAGATTAAAAAGTAATTCTCCCATGTCATAATAATATTTGGATGGCTGTATCATACACCATTTTATGGTTTTGTCACAATTCAAGCCAATAATTATCTATTTCTTAAAGTTGAACATTCAGGTTCTTTCCAGTTTTTTCATATTAAAAATGATTCTCTGGTGAGTATCTTGGTAACGAAATCTTTGTTTGCATTTCTGAATATTTCCTTGGAGTGGATTCCTTGAGGTGGAGTTACTTGATCAAACAATAGCTTTCTAGAAGTGGAATTAATGGATAGAAAATATTTTCATAGTTAACAAAAGGTTATACTAATTTTTACTCCCCCCAATAGTGTGACAAGTTTATCGCCACTCTCTTGCTAGCATTGTATATCATCCTTGTTCTTCTTTTATCTCACCTATGGGAAAGTTGTCAGTGACAGTGGTATCTCCATTTTTCACTGCTAGCAAGACTAAACATTTCTCATATGCTTATTCACCATTGTTATCCCCTCTCTGTGAACTACTTATTTCTATTGTTGCCCATTTATTGACTAGAATCTCCTGGATTTTCTTATCAATTAAAATGAGCTCTTAAAAGAGATCTACATTTTGTCATATTGATTGCAAACAAAAATATTTTTCACAAGTTTGTTGGTTTGTAAAAATGTTTTGGCCATACGGGTGTGTGTGTGTGTGTGTGTTTAAGGTAATTAGATCCTAAGTACAGGCTTGAGTTTGAGCTTGTTTCCCTTTGATTAAATTGAAGAGCTTTATAAAATACATTTTTATTGATTTCAGAGAGGAAGGGAGAGGGAGAGAGAGATAGAACATCAGTGATGAGAGAGAATCATTGATCAGCTGCCTCCTGCACGCCCCCCACTGGGGAATCAAGCCCATAACTGGGCAAGCGCCCTGACAAGAGAATCCAACTGTCACCTCCTGGTTAATGGGTCAACGCTCAACCACCGAGCCAAGCCGGCTGGGCTGATTAAATCGCAGAGTTTTGACAAAAGATCTGAGGGCCATTTCGGATAACCGTAAATTTAGATCTGGGGGGAGGGAGAGGATGAGTGGGCTGATTTAGAGATTGTTAAGCTCACAAGAACTTTTAAATGATTTAAGAAGATGGGGTGGGTGGGGGCAGGTATAGAAACAGTTTGTGCCAGAAACTTTGAGAATTCTGAGGTAAGAAGCCAATTCTCTCAAGTCCCCTGTGTGTTGGGAAGGGGGGGGGGGCGTAAATGATGAGCAAGCGAACAGAATTCCTGAGGGAAAAGTACAGCTCTGGGCTGCAGATGTGGGCATGGCTTGGTTTTAATTATTTGCCCCCCTCTATCCTTTCTTCGGTGCCCCTCCCCCGGCCACAATAAAGAAGGTCAGAGAAGACTAAAGGGGATAGACAGCTTCCATAAGGCCTGCTCCAGTGTAGCCGTTTAGCACATCAAAGGCCGGATGAAATACCTAGAAAAAGAAGGAACCAAACGTAGGATCATTCCAAACGCCAGCCTTCCTCTGGGCTTCAATACAGGGTTATTGTGACTGCCAAGGGTAGCTCGACAGAGCTCAAATAGAAGAACGCTGCCAAACAAAGAAAGTTTCCTCATTATTCTAAGCCCCCCCCCCGCGTTCCAACCACACAAAAGAGCAGCGACAGAACGTTGTTTGCTGATGATGCGTTGAGACTGAGCAAATTAGTGATTGTAAACGGTTTTAGGTTTCCAGAGTAAATCTGGCGATTGATTTGTTTCCCCAGATATTGAGAGAGTTGTCAGCAGGGGGGCTGTGCACTGACTTCAGCAATCCTGGGGGTGTCTGCCCCACAGCATCTGGGGGGAGGATTGGAAAAAGGCCGTCAAAGAGAGCAAACGGGGGTTCCCAAAGTGAAAATGGGGCTGGGTCTTGAAAGTGGAAAAGGGAGCTCAAGGAGTGAGGTTTCTGTCTCCTATGAGAAAGTCTCGTGGTCTGGGGGATGGCTGGGAAAACATGAGGCTTTGAAATAGAAGGCAGGGGAGAAGCCCGAAGCTAGGAAATGGAGTCGGTGTTTGGCGCTCAGGTGGCGGGG
>NW_005354425.1:559359-598887 GCF_000412655.1 Myotis brandtii | reverse complement strand
GAAAGCAGTGTTAGGGGAGTTTTGAAGGTATCGGATTTGGAGATTTCTGGAAGGAGGGGATGGTGTTGTCTTAAGGGTGGCCTGGGGGGTGGGCAGTGGGAGGAGGGACGCCCAGCCTTGGAGAGGACGTAAAGGCCGTTGATGCCAGGAGTAGCCATGGTGGAATGCGAGGGTGTGGGAGAAGGAAAGGGAGATGGGATTAGCAGCAGGTAGAAGCATGGGGCGTGGGGGTGTGATGTGAGTGTGCGCTGTGTGTGCATAGTCAGTGTATGTGGCTTGTCGGGAGCGTGTGGGTGTGTGTGTGTGCGCGCGGATGCTTGGAATATGGCATGTGTCAGGTATGTTTGTGCATGTGTTTGGTATGTGTGTGCACGCTGTGTTTACCGGACAGGGAAAAGCTGGAAGATAAACAAGGGAGGTTCATTAGGGAGAAGGGAGCTGGGTGAGGGAGGAATAAAGGCCAAATGTGGCAGACAATGGGAATGTAGTAAGATGAGAAGGTAACACAGTAGTCTATAGCAGGAGAGAAAGGACTAGAAGCCAAAAAAATTAAAAATGGAGTGAGGGAGAAGTGGGAGGATCCTGAGAAACAAAGGGGGTAGGGCTATGAAGGCTACTGGGTGTGGGGATTCAGGAAAAGCCAACCAGAAGAGAAATGAGGGTGGAAGACTGCAGAGCTATTGGAAGGGGCAGGCTTGAAGGGGCCTTAGAGATGAGGCCTTTCAAGCCCAGTTGGATCAGAATCACCTGATGAGCTTGAGGAAAAATATGGATTTCTGGCCTAATCACCATAACAATGAAAGATCCCCAGGAATCTGCATTTAACATGCTACTTCTCCAGGCCAATTCGAGATGCAGCCTGGTTTTATAGAACACATATTTGCAGTGGAGGAAGAGATTTTAGCTCCTCCAATATGGACTCCTCTAAAACCAAGGAGCTCTGGGAGTATATACACACTGACCACCTCTCTTTCCTGCTGCCCTGGAGAGAGAAGAGTATAGAAGGCAGCAATCTGGCCATCTCCACTCCCACTTTGTTTTACTCTCCCAGTCCAACTAATCAAAATCAGATGTGTTAAAATTGTTAAGGAACTTTCCCATTTAGCAATTTTTCCTTGTGGATCATTTAGATATACTTTCTGCAGACACATAACTATCAAAATAATTTGAAGACCACACCTACATTATTTGTCACTTATGGTGGCACACCTAGAGGCATTATCAATAAATATAATCATGTAAATAATTGTTATTACTGAGCTGCACCATAAAGCAGTCAAAACACAAGCATGTGGGGCATCATCATATGATTTTAGTTTGCAAAGTCATTGAGCGGAATGTAGGCCTGTGCAAAAAGCACAAAATTGGGAGTCGAGCAACCTGGGTTCGAGCCCTGGTTGGGTCATTGACCAGCTGTGTGACCCAGTGTCAAGCATTGTTCTCTCTGGGCCTTAGTTGTCCCTCTTTAAAATGATGGCCCCTGTGAGATCTCTAAGTCTCTACCCTGCACTGTCATCCTGTAAGCCCATGAATATGTGACATTGTGTGGAAAGGATACTTCATATTACAAAGGATTCCTAGGAATTATTCATTCTAGTGCCTCGCCTATGCATGGCACTTTTGTAGGTGCTGGGACTATGGCAGTGAACACATGCACACACACACACACACACACACAAAAAAAAAAACTCCCACAAATCTCTGCTCATGGAGCTTACATTCTAGTTAATACACATTCTTCAAAGTCCTTTAATGTTCCTCTCAGACTGTGGTTAAGTATTCTGTGAATTTCTGAAATGGTGAGGTCCAAACCAATACAATTGGCCTATTTTTAAGCACTAGGTGCTACTATTCCTATTAGAAAACTATGAAGGTTTTTTTTTTTTTACCTTCTCTGGTGGAAATAGTAGCATATACTAATAATCACAATTTAAAATAACCATTTTTTTAGAATCTTACTTGCATTTCAAAGTTGAACATAAATTTCATCTAATTTGTAAAAAATAAAAAATCCTGGTGGATTGAGGTTTCAGCTGGCCAGGCCATATTGAAACTTGACCAATACTTTTACAAACTTTAATGTCAGGTTTGCTACTCAATCAACCTTTGTGGAAACACATTGTTTAAAGTACACTAGATTCTTTTCATTTATTTGTACAATATTTAAGCAAGTGTAAATATCCACTTTAAGTACCTACACAATGATTCACTACTCTCTTAGATGGAATTATTTTGAGGTATTTTGAGGTATTAATTTTAGGATTTTTAATCTTCCTTCAAGCCCACCAAAAACAGAGTGACAGAGATTATCTCTGTTCTACCTCATCTTTATTGACAGTGAAGATTATGTAACTTGTGGATAGATTTCTGCACCACTGATAATCTCATAAAAGAATTTATCCTGCAGATGCCACGTTAATGTTTAATACATTCTTGCAACCAAAGATCTCTGTCGACATTTATAAGGAAATGTTATCATTTACTAAAACCATGGTGTTTATTATCTTAAGAAACCATAACTTTCACTGTGGTAGCCCCAGTGCCTAGAACAGAGCCAGGCTCTGTTTTCAATCTCCTAAAGCTGAATTGTGACCCGTGTACTTAGTATTATCTTGTATTAGTCCCTACCAGCCCCCTTCCCCCCACCCCGGGAGATCATCATTTATGGCTTTTTTATTAGCTATTTGAAAAATCACAGGAAATGCATGATAATGTATAATATTTTGATTGTTTTAGTTATCTAAATAAGTTTAATAACAACAGGCCTTGTAGTATCCACTACATAATGATCAAAGTATCAACATCACTTATGGTTTCCAAATGAAATTGGATATTCCAAAAAGGGGCTTTTGATGTTGATGGGTAAGGAAGCCATTTTCTGTGTATGAACCACAGAGAAATTGACTAATAAAGATTCTGTCTTTGGTGTTGTTTTGTTTTTAAAGAGGGGCCATATGGGGTCTTTGCCGGAAGAGATGCATCCAGGGGCCTCGCCACATTTTGCCTGGATAAGGAAGCTCTGAAGGATGAGTATGATGACCTTTCTGACCTCACTCCTGCCCAGCAGGAGACCCTGAGTGACTGGGACTCTCAGTTCACTTGTAAGCATTTTTTTTAAGTTATGGCTGTATCAAATTTCGACCAGTAATGGGATTCACAGAAGTCCAATAGTTATTACTAAATAACCTGAAACTTGGGAGCATTTTGATAGGCTCCTGAATCTTAGACGGATCAAGTTCATGGCTTGAAGTAATTGCAGTAGTGCTGAGTCACTTGCCATGACTGCATACCAATTTTTAGCTTGTTCTCTATGGAATCTCGGGTTTCTGGTTTTTTTAGTTTTTGAAAGGTTTGCACAGATTCCACACTACGATTTGGTGACTGATATGAGGGGAAAGGCGAGCGGCCATCATGGCTACAGAAAGAGGGGTTTTCATAAGCCCTCTCTTGTAGAGCTTACTGTTTAAAAGCAACCCACATTTCTGCTAAAGAATAGGAGACTTGTATTCTATAAAACAGCTTCTCTTTGAATCTAACTGAGCCTAAATATAGGCTTCGTCTACAAATAAATGATGCTTATAATATGCCCAGCAACAACGGTGTCTGCATTTTTAAAAAGGAAAAAAAAACGGAGACACTTGTTTCCTGGCTTCTGCTATGGGCTGAGGTCTTTGGAGGAGAAGTAAGTTTGGAGGTTAAGTTCAAATTTTGAGCACTGAGAAATTGATTTTTGTCAAACCTAAGTGTTTAAAGATACCTTTAGCAATATTTCATTGCTAAGAATTTGATAATAATCTTTCCCAGCTTTGAAACAGTATATAAAGACCATGATCATTTCTTTAAAGAATTTTTTTCATTTAAAATGTGATTTTCTATTTGCTGTTCCCTATAATCAGTTAAATATTACTGATTATATTGCTTTTTTTCCCCTAAATCCAACCATTTTCTTTGAAACTAATGCTGACTTCAGAGAGAGTTCTTAGTTAATAATTAGTCAGATAAGGCTCTACCTTTAGAGTTTGGATCTCAATCAGATTAAGCATAGCTTTCAAGGCTAGAGGTAAGTCTTTTTACATGGAAAACATAATTTAGCTATCTAACATAGTCCCTCATTTTTGCATCCTCAAGATGCCTTTGCAACAATAGATTCTTCTATATGAAACCAATGAGCTGTAATTTATAACTTACAAAGCTCTATTTTCTAGGGCTTGCCTTCATCAGTGGGGTAAAAAGTGTGGTTCCCATCCCCCCCTTGAACTAAGCTTAGTTCCAATTGCTGTTGTGAAACTTCAGCTTCAGGGTTGCTGTGGATTCCCCTTAAGGCATGTTTCTCAAGCACCCGCAGCTTTTATTTGTCTTGCACAGTCCCAAGCACCCTAGGGACCTTTATAATATGTTCAGATAGGGAAGTTCCAGTTGATCCTGGTGATTATTTCACACAAAAGCAGCTCGGATTACCTTGTTAGACAGGTTGGTACTCCTTTAATTCCTACCCATATTCGGAAAGAGGAGGCTCTGTCCTCTTGGCCTCTGACATGGAGATGATTAACCCTGTGTTAGCTTGGCCACAAGGAAACAGTCATTATGGTGGTGGTTTGCTGACTCCATCTCTTCCCAAGTCTTTTGCATTCCAGTGTATCCTCTTAAATCTGTTTTCTCCAACATCTCCAGTGCTATGCCTCCTTTACCACTTGCTTTAACATCGTATAGCTTTTTCCTCGTGTTGGGGAAAATTTTCATCTCCTGCTATCATCTTCATCCACTAGATATTATCACTCATTCCCTCCACTGTCAAACAACCAGTGGTTGTTCCTAAGCATTGCTTCATTTCCTCTCTGTACCTCCTTACTCCCTACAATATGCTTTCTATCCTCACAATTGGGTTTAACTTTATCAGAGTTTTGCAAGGACCTACTTACCAATACTAATTTATCCAGTCCTTGTAATAAATCCATCCTGTTCCTCTCCAGAGTCCCCATTTCGGTCCATGGAATCTCCAATTTTCACTTCATTAACTCATGTTTGCAGTTATCCTTTAAATTACCATATGTTCTTCCCTTTCCCTTTCCATACCAACACCCCCCTACTCCTGACTCTTGATCCTGTGCACCCTTGCTGGCCTCTTTGTCACCCTGTTTCTGGTCTCTCCTTTACTGTCATCTCCCCTCAACACCACAGTGATACCACTGTTGTCAAAGCACTATTTTACCTGGTCCTACCTTTGTCATAAACCTTCAGTGCCCTTTGCCACATATAGAAGTCCAAACTCCTCAGGCTGGCTTTCCACATCCTTTATAATATTTCCCCACACTGCTTAGACAACCTTGCTCCTACTCTACTCCTGCCAACTTGGTCTCTTTATTGCTTCCAAGGTATGTTCAGTCTCACCTGCATGCTTTTGTATATGGTGTTTTCCTACCCAAATCCTTCTGCACATTTTCTAAAGCATATTCTAACTACCTCATAATGAGCCTTCTAAACATTTGTACACTCATTTGTATACTCATTGCACACTCTGTCAGACATCGCTGTTTTATATTTGTCTTCTGAACAAAACTCTGAGAAGCCCAACACATTGCTAAGTAGATTGTAGGCCTCTAATCAATACTTTAACACGAAATGTGGTAGTGACTTGACCATTTTTTTTTCTATCCAGTCAAGTATCATCACGTGGGCAAACTGCTGAAGGAGGGGGAGGAGCCCACTGTGTACTCGGATGACGAAGAACCAAAAGATGAGAATGCTCGGAAAAACGATTAAAGCATTCATGGATGCATATCTATTTGTGTATTTTGCAGAATCATTTGTAACATTCCAGTCTGTCTTTAAAATGTGGTGATTTCAATATTTAGAAAAGTTTTGAACTTGGCTGTAAATTTTTTTAATTAACATCACTAGTGACACTGAAAAAACTAACTTCTTTGAGTGCATGATGTTTGTGTGTCATAAATGCAGAAAGTGAACTGCAGTGCTGTAATACAAATGTTAGTACTGTTTTTCTTCTATCTGTAGTTAGTACAGGCTGAATTTAAATTTGTTTTTCCTAAAAGATAGGTAAGACTTGGGTATTTCCCCCAAATATGTAGAAATGCAAAATGTGCAAAGTCCTTCAAGCACTAAGAACAAAGGATCAACTTTTAGTCATGATGTTCTCTAAAGACAGCAAATTCCTTATTTCTCAATTGATTTAACTGCATGAATTCCATCTCTAAAGCAAATCTGCAGTGTCCCAAAGGCTTTGATATTTATTAAAGAGAGCTGTCCAGTAAGAAAATGAAATCTCAAAGCTGGGCTTAGTTGGAAGAAATACATTAATTGTTTCTAGACAGCATCATTGTCCTCCTTCAGACACTTGGACACCTTCACTAACTGTTCTCTACAGTGAGGATTAAAACATGATCTGAACATTCAAAAGGAAGCTTTGGGGAAAATCAGCTGGCTTGCCTAAAAATCTAAATACATGAAGAACATTATAGGGCTATCTTTTCAATCTCCATGTTCATGGTGGAGCAATGGTTATTTTACATGATTTGACATGAGGGGCATGTAGATCAGGTGATTGCTCTACTAAGAGCCTTCACACCCCCCTGAATAATGAGAAAACAGTGCACATCACTAGCCAAGTGGTTTCTGAAGTAAAGTATATTCATAAAGTGGTAACAGTTAACTCTTTTGTCACAAAACTAGAGCCACTGCAAGAGTAGTAGTCAAGTGTCTAGGTCTTTGATATTGGTCTTATGGTTATCGATAAACTTAGCTAAGTAGACTGTACAGTTGTATGAATTTGTGTTATGTGAACAACTAGTGAAGTTTCAAACTCTTGTAATTGTAGTTGAATAGTATTTTCCTTGTATTTTCTTGTGAACCATGTTTAATGGTTTTACCTCAAATCAGAAAACAAAATGAAGTGCTTTGGTCAGTTAATAAAATGGTTTTACCCAATATAGTGTGGTGGATTGTTTTATTTAAAAAAAAAAATATAAGGAACCAGATTAATCACTTTACTTTAGCTTAAATACTAAGATTTTCACTTTTGAGTGATTTTTTTTGTATTTCAGGAGAAACAAATAAAGGGGCAAAACTTCATAGAAGCCTCCCACCACATACCAAATACCAGCTGTTAAGAAATAGTGGATTGAATTGATTTTTTGTGACTTGTCAAATTCTGCCTCTTTAAATAAGAACTTTCTAAACTCAAAGGCAGACCTCTGCCTTAGGTCTTTATATAGCAAGGATATAAAGGGATAATTTTATTGAAGGGATTGCTACCAAATGCCAAGGTAGAGTTTTGAGGTTTTTTTAAATCAATTTTTTTGTTCTACTTATTTATGAATTCATCAGTCGCTCCTTGTATGTGACCAGACTAGGGATCAAACCGGCAACCTTGGGGTATCGGGATGATGCTCTAACCCACTGAGCTATCCAACCAGGCAAAGTTTTGTTTTCATGTACCATCTGATCAGTTAAGTAGTCAAGAATCCTTAGAGTAGCAAAGTTCATTCACTTCATGTCAAAAGGGGGATATTAGATTTGCATATATAATCAGTTGTATAAACATACACAAATGATTACTCTGAATATTAGTGTTTTGGCCTTTTAATGTTTAATGTTGGAAGTTTTCTTATAAGAGATGTAGTCCCTGAATGAAAGAGGGCTCACAGCATGTTTTTGTTATTAAACCATATTATTAACCTGGTTTTTTATTTAAATGTGCCCTTTTCCCCAACTAGATTTCATTCAACAAATAAATTGCCCGTTTTGTGCCAAGCAACCTGTTTTACCACCATATGCTTTGGGGGAGGGAGTGGGAGATGAACTTGGGCCACCTTTGCAGCCTGAAATCATTTAGATGTTAAGATTAGGCTACTCGTTTTACGAAGTTAAATGGGTTTGTCTAATGCCAGGTTAAAGCTTCAATCCCAAATAGCCTGATTTCCCTCCATTCAGAACTAAATCAACATTGTACTGACTACATGTAAAAGGATATTATTGTAAGCTAGGACTTGAATCTAAAGACATTACACATCCAGTTCACATATTTATAAGCCATTTTATGTGAAAGGCAATTCAAGAAGATGAGGGAACCACTATGGGCCAGTGGGGAAAGTGTCAGGTGAACATGTTTGCTCTCCACCTACTTTTGTCCAACTCCTGCAGAAACACTGTTCTCACAATCAGCATCTCTGGGTCTGAAGCAGCATATTCTAAGTGTTTTCAGTATCTACACAAATTTGTGACTTCTCTACATACTGTCACATTTACCTTACCTCAGAGGGCAAACCCAAGATTCAGAAAAAGCATCCATACAGTCCTTGCTATTTCACAAAGAGCTCTTTGAACCCAAAAAGGACTCTTTCGGCTCTCAAGTGCCCAGAATGGACACTCTGCCTTCCTTATATAAATAACTAGAGGCCTGGTGCACGAATTCGTGCACGGGTAGGGTCCCTCAGGGTGGCCTGTGGGGATTGGGCCCCAGCTCTTGCCCACAGCATTGCAGCCCTGCAGCCCCGCCTGGAACCCCGCCTTGGCCTGGCACCGCCCCCTCACCTGCTCCACCATCCTGCCTGCGGGGAGATCAATTGGGGCCAGGCCTCCTCCCCGAAGCCCAGGTCCCTCAGCGCCTGGGAGCCGGGTGGTGGTCCCACCCCCCGCCACTGCCACTGGTCTCCATCTGCAGGGCGATTGGTGGGGCTATCAGGCCCCAATTGCACCCACCTTGGCCTCGCGCTACCAGCTCACCTGCTCCACCATCCCACCATGGTCCCACTCTTATAGGGGTCCATTGGGGCCAGCAGTGCCTCCACTGCCGCCCACTGCCAGCGCTGCTTTGTTGACGCCTCCTGGTGATCAGCGCAAGTCATAGTGAGCGGTCAAACTCCTGGTTGATCTCCCAGCTGCCCAAGGGGACAACTTGCATATTAGGCTTTTATTATATAGGATACTTAGAGGTAGTTTGCTGTACATTTCATGTGAAAGAACAGTTAACTCAGCTCACATCCACACCTGTTTTGGGACACTGCATAACTGTCTAGACTTCCCACCTGACTAGACACCCAGCCCACATCCACACTTATTTTTTGACATTGCATAACTTTATTACTTCCACCAATGGCTGAAGGGATGAGATGAGATTCCATGAAGTCCTTTTGCTACCTTTCCATAGCACTGGTAAAACTTTGGTTGAGGGGAGAAGAATCATAAGTTCCAATATCTTAATTTCAATTTATCCAAAATGAAAATAAAACTGTGGTTTCATGATCTCTGAAAGTCAATTTCCATTAACTAGCATCATAAAGGGACAAGGTACATAGAAACAATATTGAAAGTAGAGATGTATATTTTCATAGAAAATGTTATTGTAGTGTCCTGGCCAGTGTGGTTCGGTTGGTTGGGTATTGTCCCATGCACTGAGAGGTCACTTGTTCAATTCCTGATCAGAGCACATTCCTCAGTTTCATACTTGATCCCCAGTAGGGGATATGCAGGAGGCAGCCAATTAATGTTTCTCTCCCACCCCCTTCCTCTCTCTCTAAAATCAATAAAAACATTTGAAAAGAAGAAAATGTTATTGTAGATGTCCAACATTGCAGCCAATAATATGGTAAATGAACCAAGACTCTATTCACTATAACAATTTTATCTTTAATCTATCTGAAAATTGAATGTGTATTATTTCTTTAACAGTACAAATGGTTAGCAATATTAATGCAAGGCAGCATTCTATAGGTAGACAGTAGCATGGAATTATCAGCATTTATTTAAAAGTTAACATTTAAACTGTATTGTAATAAATACAAATACATTTATTTGGTTCTTATTTTCAAAATTACCAGTTTGCATGGCTTTCTACCTGAGCAATTCAAACAAATTGACAAAAATATCTTGACAAATTCTGAGCTTTCTTAAAACACTATCAGCAGCACATACAATGAAAAATATGAGAACAATTTTAAAGTTCAGGCCCTTACTTCATAGGACATAGAAAACAGATATGAGAAAACACTTTTGACCCAGTTGAATAACAGCACAACAAAGAATAACAATGTTAACTAATAGAAAGTAATGATAGTATTTTCAGTTCTGTTCCATTCCCTACTAAGTCATTCAGTTGAAAAGTACAATTATTCTCTTCCATATTTAAGTCCTACACAACAAAAAGAGGTTTAGTTAAATCTAGAATGTGTTACAACAAGACATAAAAACCCAAGGTTGTTCCAAAAGTAAACATAAAACCAGCATTTTTATTTTCTTCTAGGCCCCAGGATGGTATTTAGTTAGCAAACAAAACAAAACAAGACAGAAATTATTACACAGATCTAACTTAGCACCAGCTCTATTATACAAAAAATGTGCACATACTATTTTAAACTATTTTTATTATTTTATGTCTTTATGAGCAGCAGATTGTTTCCATGACTAAAAGCTCTACAAAGAAAAATGATCAAATAAGAAATTGAGGTGTTTTTGTATTCAGAACATATCTGTTTTTCATTATAAACCCATAACCTTGTTTCAATGGCATGAAACATGAGAAAATAAACAGGCAGGGTCTCATTGAAAGAGAATAATACCTGGTTGCAGAAAGTTGTCTGACAAAGTACAAGCCATTAATAGTTTTAAAAGGCTGCTTGGACAACAGTACTTTGAACTTTAATAGTCAATGCCAGTCTTCAGAAGAGAAAAGGCATTTGCCCCATGAGCGATTTTTCAGATTTGACAAGCCAAACCTAGTTTTGATGGTAGAATAACTGGCTTGAAAGTAGAATTGAAGAAAACAGTCAACAACTCATTTGTTGGTTATTATCTTAATAGTAAACATAACCTGCTTTGCTACATTCACTTCTGAACTTTTGCATGTACTAGCATACTTCTATTGAATGTGATTAGAAGACATTAATGAAACAACACGTGGCTCTCACCTTAGATAAATGAGATTTTCTAGCCCCTTCAGATATCAGGTTGCTCAAGAGGCTGGTTATGAATACAAGTTGTGCCTCTCACTCTGGGCAACCACATCGATTGGCATTCTACCTTGGCTTTACCAGCTGGTACTGTTCTATCAAGTTAGGACTATTGCAAATGAATCATGTGGTATGAAAATGTTGCCTTCTAATACTTCTATAGGTTAAAGTCACCATTTTTTGCTGCTGGTAATCTGATCTTATCAATGTCTTCAGTTGCTAAGTCGGGTATAGCTTTGTTGGAGATAAAAGGTCATCTACTGGCCCTGAGGTTCTAAATCCAACATAAGGCAGAATGAATCAGTCAAGCTTTCAACATAACATGCACTTCAGTAAGTCTTTACGAATCTGTAAAATATCTCAATGTAAAAAAACATATTCAAGAACTCCCAAAAACAGTAGGTAAAAAGATAAATTGCTTAAGAGTTTACAAATCTGGCACACATATGACTTTCCCCAGCTAGAAAACTATGGGCATTGCCTTTGACTCTTCCTAACTCCATGGCATTATTGAGGATTGAGGAGGCACTTGTTACTGTTTTAAAGTCATTTTGGGGCTATCCAGTGGCTTTTTACAAACTGATGTCATCCAACCCTGAAAGGATTATGTAACCTGAAATGGAATACTGTCATGTCTTCTCAAGTGCCCGAGGATCTTTCAATATTCCCTTTTGCAAGTCCCACTGGTTGTATCACTTCAATCCTGTTGCTTTTCTAGGCTGGAATGTCATAGGGTTCTTCAAAAACAACTCTGCTAATAGTCCACTGTCCCTTTAAGACTCAAAGGACAATCTGAGCCCCTTTTAGATGCTTCTTCCAATACTTTGTTTCTAAAAGGAAAACTCTGAGTACTATGAACATATTAAGAAGATTAATTTCCTTCTGATGGGTGCTCATGAAAACCTCTAATGATATGAAGAAGTCTATGTTCTAGCTGTTGTCTCATTTCTTTTATACATAGTTGTTTCTAGATGAAAGGTAAGAAAGTTTGTTGTACATGGTGTTCTGACGAAATCAAAGAACACGTGAAAAGATCCTTATCCGCTATTGTCCTCTTTGAAGATAAATACTAAATGATGACCTTACGATAGCTAAAGGGTCAAAGAGGCTATCTCAATACTTTTCATCGTTAATTTGCTCTTTCGATGGCACCAAATTAAAGTTATAGTTGAACTGTAGAAATGTCTGCTCTTAGATCAGGAAGTTTTGCAAGCACATTGTTTTACCAACTTTCAGAAACTGGATGTTTTGTATTTCCAAAGCTTGCCAACGCACCTGCAATGATTTTGACCCATGTTTTATAGTTTGGCAAGGGAAACAAGGTTTTTCAATTGACCTTGCTCAAGCTTTTAAATGTTGCTCTCTCGCTCTTGTTGTTGCTAACTACACAGCTATACTTGGTTTTAAATGTTCTTTTTGCAAATTGTTTATTGTGAATAAGGGTATTCCTGATCTAAGAGACCTTTAAAGCATTTAAAAGTATAAAGAATTGCTTTAGTTGTTTTGTAAATAGCTTCTATAGCCAGAGTACTCCTGGGTGTTATATCTAATATTATAATTATCAGAAGTTGGCCTGAAATGTGTAGAATTCTCATGTCTTGTGAATCTTCTTACATTCTGGTTATATCTTGTCTTCCATATAGTCTGTCTTCTTTGGGGAAAACGCCTTGAATAGAAAGCATTAGTAAATTTTGATGATGTTGTTGGAGCACGAAAGAGCCTGTAGTTCACTCTCTGGTAAAATGTATTATAACGGAACCACCTCCTCTTTCTTAGGTAACCAGAACTGGACTTGCGGTAGTTGCCCTGACCAAACATGTATTTGGGGCCTAGCCTTTTCTTCCTTTTCCTGTTGCTGTTCTCAACTCTCATGAAATTGTTTTCACCCTCAAGCCATGAACATCTTCGTTCATACTTGAACCTCTTGACCTGTTTCCTAAACTGGTATTTAGAGTGTTTCTCCTCCTCAAAATGTTTACACTTCGAATACAAGGTCGGCTGACTTGATCTAATTTCTTGAATGTTAGTGATGGCTTCAGCATCGAGAGATCCTCTTTCAGATGCATTTTCATATATGGCCACAGATTTCTCTTCCTCCTCTTTGTTTATGATGAGGGTTTCATTGAAGCATTCAGAATCACTACTAATTTCCTCGAGGAAATCTGCCAACTCCAACTCTGCTGACCTTTTGGGCGAGGAAAATTGGCTTTGACTTCCGGATTTGGAATCTTTGACCTGGTAAGCATGGGTCTTTTCCAACAGATGGCCCTTTCCATCAGCTGGGGTCAACTGATCATCAGCTTCACTGGTTGTGTCCTTGGGCTGATTTTTAAACTCCTTAGAACATCCTTTGGCATAATAAACTTCTGCTCTATTTTGTGGGTTTTGCACAGGACCCTGAGTATGCAGGTTTTGCATTTGACTGGTTGAGTCACATTTGTACTTTCTCAAATTGATTTGAAATCCATTTCCTGTAGCATGGACAGATCTCTGCCACTGACATGTGCTTGTTGGGTGACTTGGTTCTAGACAGATAGAAGGATATTTTGGAGTGTGATAATAATGGTTTAATAGAAAGTCAATGAGGTCACATGTTTCATGGTTTTTATTGCCATGGCCTTGCTCAGATAATCTGAGGTGGTCTTCCTTCTCAGGAGGCTGACCTTGAATTAATGTAATCTGCAAGGAATCCTGGTCAAAGTCAAAAATGTCATTGTATTCATTGGTGAATAATTGTCCAGTTCCCTTTTTTCTGACTGAATCATTTCCATTTTTTCTACAATGAAGGGAAGATTCATGTAACTGAGCCCTATTTCTTTCCTCCATTTTTTGTTTTAATTTATTATCTAAACTGGCAACCTGTATCTTGGCACTTTCTCCTGATTTTGAAGATATTGGGTATTTAACTTTTCTTTCTTTAGAGTTTCCAATGAATTCCCCAGACCATGAGTAGCTTCAGGGCCTGCAACATCTACTTCTTGTGGGTTAAACTGTGTGGGTTCCTTCAAAGAAAAAGGTTAAAAGTCTGATATAAAAAAACTAAACAAATAAAAATGTTCAAAGAAAATTTGGATTTCTACCATTTTTGTAACAGGTTTCTAATACCACCTAGGATCAATCCAAATTAGGAACACTGTTGTACTAGGAAACAGGAGGTATAAAATTAAATGTCTCAGTCTAATATGAACTGCTTTTACTAGATTTGTGCCATCCTTATATTACAAGACACCACTATTTACATACTTTCAAAGCACATGACCCTTTTGTTATTTGTTCACAAACTGGGGGTATGAAGAGGAATTAGAAATGCCCTATAGCCCTCCCAGAAAATCCTAGAACAAAAACAAAACAAAACTGGTGAAACGTGTCTATAAGAGAGTCAACTGACTTGAAAGGTAACCTGTCTTTCTGTTTTTCATCCCAGTTTTTTTCCTATGGATTGCCGATGAGGGTGTTTCTGCCCACCCTCAGTCAGAAGCAACACAGAAAGTAGAAAATGTGGCCAATGACAACGGTTCTATCTGTGGTGCTACAATCCCACCCTGCTGGGGGAGTTTATACAGTGCTTCTACTGACACCTAGTGCAAATCATGGCATAGTGCTTACCCATTAACTAGGATTAGAATATGGGAATTGCGTAATCAGTATAAGGTATCAATGGGGCCAAGAATTAGGCATCATTCACATTTAAAGAGAAATTCTTCAGTGGTTATTAAGTTAAACTTTAAAAGATCCAGCTACCCTTATTATAAGTGGAAATGCAATATTTTTCTGATCCTGGTTTCACTGATTGTTCACATTATGAGAAGACTGAGATTTCAAATATACATTAAATCAACTCAACTAATGCCATTTACCCTTTGTATAGTATTTAAAAACACTGAATATGGCCCGGCCAGCATGGCTCAGTGGTTGAGCATCGACCTATGAACCAGGAGATCACAGTTCAATTCCTGGTCAGGGCACATGCCTGGGTTGCAGGCTTGATTCCCAGTGTGGGGCAACTGATCAATGATTCTCTCTTATCATTGATGTTCCTATCTCTCTTTCCCTTTCCCTTTCTCTCTGAAATCAATAAAAATATATTTTTAAAAAACAAACACTGAATATGGATTTTTAAATGATCAGTTTGGGAGCCTTTCTGACCTTTACTCTGGGACATCTACTAAGTCTGGTTATCTTTAAGAGGTCAGTGAGTGGAGGGAAAAGAAGTTCCAAAATTGGAACTTTCCAAATAAAACAATTGCTGTGTGATATGAGAAATTCCTCAGCAAATACTTTAAGACTAATTAACATGAGCTTGCTATACAAAGCTATCTGTTCAAGACTCTCCCTTCTCATTCAAACTGTTACAGATACATGGACATGTAAAGTTAATGGAAGACTACAAAACTAACACCCACACCATCCATTTCTTCCCCTGGCATTTTCTGTTACATCCATTAGGAACCTAGAAAAGTAGATATGCTAGCTATACTGCCCTGGGTAAAACTGTCTTGAAGTTTAGGAACACAACGTGTGTGACAGATGGCAAAGGTGAGACACAACTCCTTGAGAGAATTTGGGTACACCTTTTGGAAACCCATAATTGGGGTTACTAGAGATCAGCCTATTGAAAATAAACTGCAATGTGCCTTCCATAGAATCTATTTTAAATAGTTGGTAGCTTAACTGGAAGGGTTGTGTCTCCTACCAAAACTGAATAATGAATAAATGGGAAAGAGCCTTATTGCAATTTTCCTCAGGAGCACCAGTAGCAATCAAGTGGCCTCCACCTGCCTTGAGCCCGTAGGAACTTCCTCTCCTCTCACTCCTCCGAAGAGTTGGGCTCTCCAGGCGGCTCAGCTTTGTCTCTGTCCCGCTTCCTTTGCTGGTGTCTGTCCCTTCAGGGGTCACCTCCTGAGCCTGGCCTTCTTCCTCTCTTCCTGGGCTTTCCTCTCCTCCTTTCTTTTTCTGGACAATGATTAAAGGACAACTATTCAGAAGGTATTTATTTGGCATCTGCTCTCTTCCCCACTCCTTCACCACTGTGGGTGGGAAGAGAAGGGGGCAACATGGACAGACAACAAATCATTTAGGTTTGTAGGAATCTCTCACTGCTAACCCCAGGGCCTGGCAGAGACAAAAGACACTGTGATGCATCCATCAAAAGAGAAAGACACATAATTGAGTTGATTAATTAGAAGCAAGTACAGGAGACCTTACAAAAAAAGATTACAGAATTTGAAGGAGGGGCCTCTAGTCTCCACTTTCTCAAACCACAGTCATGGATTACTGGACCAGCTTTCACAGTAATGATTTCGTTTTTCTTGAGATCAAAACCTTCCATGAGCTGGTTTTACATAGGCAGATAAAGGTAAGTCAAGGCACTCAGAAACCTTAAGGGTGAGAATTGGTCCTTCATATATATTATAACACAGTACACTATCATAAAATAACATATTGGTGCCCTAGCTGGTTTGTCTCAGTGGTTAGAGCGTCTACCTGCGGACTGAAAGGTCCCAGGTTCGATTCCAGTCAAGGGCACATGCTGGGTTGCGGGCTTGATCCCCAGTAGGGGCCGTGCAGGAGGCAGCTGATTAATGATTTTCTCTCGTCATTGATGTTTCTATCTCTCTCTCCCTCTCCCTTCCTCTCTGAAATCAATAAAAAATAAAAAATAAATTTAAAAAACATACTGGATTAAAAGATTATGGGCTTTTAAAAAATATATATTTGATTGATTTTTTTACAGAGAGGAAGGGAGAGGGAGAGAGAGTTAGAAACATCGATGAGAGAGAAACATCGATCAGCTGCCTCCTGCACACACCCTACTGGGGATGTGCCCGCAACCAAGGTACATGCCCTTGACCGGAATCGAACCTGGAACCCTTGAGTCCGCAGGCTGACGCTCTATCCACTGAGTATGGGCTTTTTTTTAACCTCTGTTTTCTGAAAATATAAACTGTTTTGGTTAGGCCCTATGGAAACATGGGGAAAGAAACAAAAAAGGACAATTATCTGAGTGAGAACTTAGCCCAAAAGCTGGAGGATTATCTAAACTGCATGTTCGGTTCAGAAATTTTGGGGGAATAGTTACATTGACTAGCCACAACCTCTGGCCAAGTTTCACAGACATGACCTCAAGTAAGTCCTTTCACCTCAACAGCTAAAAAAGTGAGAGACACAAGGAAAGATACTCTTTATCTCCCTTTTTGAATGGCTGTAATTTACAAGAAAAACTGAAAGAATAAACATGCAAGGGGAGGGGCCAGGAGGTAAAACTGGTTTTCAGAGCCCAGAAGTTCTGGCCCATTTGTACCTTGGAAAAGCTTTGACAATCCAATAGTACTTTGTAGTCTCAAGCTCCTAAATTGGGAAACAATGATAAGTTCAAAGGAATAAAGGTTCACAGAAAGAACTTAGCCCAACAAGAAATATAGTCCCAATAAATCAATCCATACCTTCTTGCCTATGAGTTAGTTTGAATATTGACCATCCTGTTGAAGAAAACCTCTTCTAGACCTGAAAAGAAGTTTAATTAAAAAGCATTTTAGATTGGTAAGCTAGGTAAAAGTTGGTAAATTTTAGGTAAATTGGTATCTTTTAAAAAATTTGGTAGGCTAGAATTTTCACTATAAAAGTTCCTGGCCCTTTTTTAAAAATCATTTTAGCTTAATCAGCCTAGAATTTTCACTATAAAAGTTCCTGGTCCTTTTAAAAAAATCATTTTAGCTTAATCAGGCTAGTCCATTATTTCTCACTACTTGTTCTCCCTAACAAGGATGTTGTCTTTTAAAGTCTCTTGTTTTCAACTGTTTTTGTCATTTTGGGCTTTGTAATAGCACTGCTGAAAGAACTACGTGCAGTTCTCCAATCTGAGCCAATTCCTGTCTCCTCCCACCTCTATGTAATCTTTCTATCAAGTCTAGCCATTCATCCAAAGAGATAAATCCATAAATCAAAAGTACAACACCCTCGTTGTTAAAGTTGGTCTCCTTACCTTACAGACTCTTCCTGATCTCTCTTCTTTTCTTTGCTTTCTTCCTCCAGTTCTTGTAATCTTAGCCTTTCCTGATTTTGCCTCCAAACAACTCCTTACGGAAGTGTTTGGTTGTATCATACATAACCTGACCCCAAATATTTCAAAGTTTCATTATAAAAGTTGGCCATTGTGTCTCAGGCCACAGAAATAAAACTAATTTGGGCATGGGCAATTCAAAACCAAATGAATTAAAAATATTATCTCTATATCCTAGTACCCACACTGTTCTACTACTTCCGCTGAGCCTCCCTAACAGTCTTGTGGGCTTCAGGATTTTCTTTGGCAGAACCTTGAGGAGCTCACTTAACTGTCACAGGTGACATCACAATGCCATCATCAGGCACAGGCTCTGATAGGCACAAGCTGGGCAGCTGGGCACTGGTATATATGGGTGGTCATTATAGTATTTGCTGTATCTTTTGTCTGACTGAGTAGCTCATAATTTTAAAATGTAAATTTTAACAGAAATATCTTCACACATAACACACCTACACACATTCATACATAGGAAGCTACTTAAGCTAAAAGTCTAAATTCATGCTAAAGATTAATTTAGAGAAAAAGGAGGCTTTAGCAGCATCCTTTCCTCTGCTGGATTAAGATTTCAAGAAAGAGATGACTAAGCAGTCAGACATTAAAAAGGTGACATGACTAGACTGGCTGAGTGTAGTTTGAAAGGAAATAATCCAAGTTTGTTGGAATTATGTTTTAGCAATTTACCTATCAGGCATCTTGAAAATATAATTTGTGATCTCAATAATAAAGAGAGAGAAAATATTTCTCCTTGTGATTTCAAACTCTCTCTCAGCAGATTGTCAACTAGAATAAGCACATGAGATACTTCGATAAGAGCCATGAAACATATTTTAATGCCTTCAAGAAGTTATGGCAGAACCCCAGATTATAACAACAATCACTTAAAATCCCAGCTGGCAGCTTGCCTGATAACAAAAGAATGTTTAAATTAGGATTATTTTTCTTCCTAAACATCCATTTATTAATGACAACACAAATCTTTACATGAGCTATTGATCAGAGCCCAGTGGAGTCTAAGGAAATTTATTCTAGATGCTTCCTTGTAGCTTTTACCTCAACAGTAAGAAATAAAAGAAACTCTGGCTACTTCTTACCTTAATGTTACATGCCAGAGCTTTCCCACCATCCCCTTTAAGCATCAGCTTCATCCCTCAAAGGGTCTCCATGGCTTTTATGAAGTCAGCTGACTCCTAGTACTGTACAAAGGCCTCAAATGTCTGCATGCTGAAGCTAAAACCCCCAAAGCTTCCACCATTCATTACCTCTCTGTAGGGGTTAAACATAGAAATATCCACATTCTTGATCTTCCCAAAATTCTCAATGACCACCTGTAGGATCTTTACACATGGCTTCCCCCCAGTGGAACCTTTAGGTGCAAACCACTTGCCAGGCAAGCCTTCAAAATGTGTGGAATCCAGGCTCTTATTGTGGTCCAGCTCATCAGCCCTGTCACTTGATGGGGCCTCCTGTTCCTTCGGAAAGTGCTCCCACTGTCCCTGGGCATCTGTAGCCACTACTTTTAAGTCTGATTTCAATCCATTTAGCTTGATGATATTCCCATGTAATTTTGCCTTCAGGATCTAAAAACCAAACTTTGTGTTTAAGCCTCCCCCTGGGATCGGATGAAATCCTTCATACTCTTGGAGTTGAACTGTGGTGAACTAACTGATCAGGGCAAATCAGCCTCTTCAGCTGGTCAAGAACTTCCCAGCTCAAGAAAGGCCTCATAGTTTCTGTACTCTCTGGGAGCCTTACATTGATAATCAATTTTGCTATGGGCATGAGGTAGAGGTGCTGATCTGCACAGAGCTCTGTTGCCTCAGAGTTATCATACACCACCGTCACCATCATCGTATCCTCAGGCAACCTTGGATGGCGAAAGGGAACATTTTCAAACAAATAGAGCAAAACACAAATTTGGACTTTGAATGGTGCTAGCATTTGCTGGACTTAGGTCAAACTGAGAGGGGAAAGTATACTATAGGGATATTTAAGACAATAGCTTTCTTTTGTTTAATATGCTTTAGAGGTTGCAAAGAGTTTCCATATACTGTCTCAGTTTCCTTAACTGTGAAATAAAAATAATAGGACTTCAGGAAGGATGAAATGGAAGAGTACATGTGAAATCCTTAGAATAGTGCTTGGATTCAATAAACATAAGCTATGGCTATTGTCTATACTACTTTTTCTCATTTGATTCATGAAGCAACCTGGGAGTAGGTATTTCCATGCCTGTTTTACTGATGGGAAACTTTAGATGAATTCAGGAAAATTAAATGAGCTGCTCATACATTAAGACCCTAAGATTCCAAATATCCAATATATTATAAGTCCCATAAAAACCTGCTTGAGGTGTCACAGAAAGAGGGCAAGAGTAAAATATATGTAGCACCTTCATGAACATGCACCTAGCTAACCATTCTAAGGTTGGTTTCTAAGTCTTACATGCCCATATCAATTCTTATTCTTCCAGTCTATTGACTTTAACTAAATTGAACTCTAAGTTCAAGTGAAGTAGAGACAACCTCTTCTAATAAGTGACGAAGTGAATTTGTCCTCTACTTTGGGACTAGAAAACTCCCAAAACATGACTGCTTGTGGGCATTTCACATTAACAAACTATTTTAGGCTGTCTCAAGGTGAAGATCACTAATACTGGGAATTAGGGATTTCTGCTTCTATTTGCTAACTTGAAGTAGCACTTCCCAATTTTTTTTAAAAAAAAAAGCTTTTTTTCTCTAAAAGTAGATATATTCAGAATCTACATCACCTGATTTTCTCATTAATGTCAACTCTGGAGACATTTAGACTCAAACGTATATAGCCAGATGATGGAAATCCTAATATAAAATTTATTACTAAGTCTTGGTTGACATCATAGGTACACATTTCTTTAATAACTGTCCTTGAAGGACAATATGAGTCAACTCTATTTAAGAGACAAAGTTTGCACAAACTGGTTGTTTAAAAGGCCACCAAAAGCAGTATCTATAATAGTAGGTTGTAGAAATCCTTATGGTAGCAACACCGAACTGAGATGATATGAGCATAAACATGTTCTTTCCCAAAAACATTATCTAAATAGCAATTGGGGAAAAAAAAGTCCAGTAAGTTTGGTGCAATTTGCAGCATGAGAATCAACACTAAGCTTCTTTAGGAGAAAAATTCATTTGACATTCAATTAAGATATACTGAACCCCCAAATTTAGCTATAGTGGATAGGTATCTATTTATATGACCTAATTTAAATCAATGTTTTAAAAAATGTTACAGTAAAAGTACACACAAAATAGTTAATCACTTCAAAGGAATCAGGTTTGTCATGTTCTCCATTTTTCCAGTGATACTGCCTTTGTTTTAAACATTTTAGAATGCTTCTCTTGGATTGCTTTCAAAGTCTGGGTTACATTTTTTAAAAATAGCCTTGATGAAGGTCAGTTTCAAAATTCTTCTTTTTTTGTTGTTGTTATTAAACCATACGGGGGATATTTTTTTTTCAATTGATTTTTAGAGAGTGGAAGGAAGGGAGGGAGAGAGAGGGAGAAGAGAGAGAAGGAGGGAGGAGGGAGAGAGAGAAACATTGATGTGAGAGAGACATGTCGATTGATTCCCTCCCACATGCTCCCAGACCCGAGCCATGCAACCCAGGTATGGTGCCCTTGACTGAGAATCAAACCCGAGACCCTTCGGTGCTTGGGCTGACGCTCTAACCACTGAACACACTGACCAGGGTTCAAAATTCTTTTATCATGGATTTGATATTTAGAAATCATCAAAAATTATCTAGAATCAAGAATGTTGAATAAAATGGATCAGTAAAAGAATGAATTTAATTGGCTTATAACACCCTCCTTAGAAGGAGATTCTGAGAAAGGCTCTAATTATATTTTTTAATAAGTGGGTACACTATTAGAAGGGTTATACAGCTTTGAAAAATGACAACTTTAAGGACACTATTCATTTGAATATTGTGGTATAATGGTTGCAAAAATGGCCCTGATTTTCCACCCATCCCTGTATCTACAGCCTTTGTAATGTAACTTTGAGTTATAGCTATCAAAAAATAGCCTATTTTCCCAGCCCTTGAATGTGAGCTAGTTTTTGTTTTATTTTGGTTTGCGGTGTTTGTTTGTGTCCCCCCCCCCTCAATAGAATGTACCAGAAGTGACAGAGTGTCAGACCTAAACCTATGTGTCAAGTAGCCCTTACTCTCCTGGATCCTTACCATGCCATGAGGACAAATCTGGGCTAGCCTGTTGACATTTAACACAATTTAACACAATTTAAAAGTACTTCAAAGTGTGAATAAACATTTCTGCAGGCTTCATTGGCTTGCCAGTCCATGACCTCTGCTCTATAGTTTATCTTTTCACAGTCATTTCTCCAGTGAGAGGACTCTACTAGTATACCTCGATTAGGAAACATTGAAGTTATTTTCCGACTTTCCCAAGAGGACAATTTTTTAAAAATGAAAAAGCTGGCCTCCCTTAGAATCCTCAGTTCAAATTCCTTATTCCCAACAGCAGCGACAATAACTAATCAAAAATTTGTTCTTCTCATATTTCCCCCAGTTGTTTGTTCATGGGCTTTAGATCTTAAAAGTTTATTAATATTTCATCTTAAAATACTCTCCCAAAATAAAGAACTGATTTTCTAATCTTATTTTTAAAAATTACTGAGGACCTAGTATGTACCAAGAAGTAGGCTTTTTACAGATGTCATGGCTTCGATCACTACAAATTAACTAGACAGTGCCTGGCATATAGGTGCGCAGTAATGATAATTCCCATTGTGATGCTTTTCCCTTAAGAACTCAGTCCCATGTATAATAAAAAATGAAAAATAATGTATGTTAGAGAAATAAAATTTTAAATTTTAAATAAAATTTAGAAAGACCTCAGTCCCAAAACTAACAAAAAATGAAGAAGAAGGAGTGGGAAAGGGAGAAGGAGGGGGAGGAGGAGGAGGAAAGGAAGTTGGAAGAGTAGAAAAGAATGAAAAGGAAAAAGAAGGAAGAAAAGGGAGGAAGGAGAGAGGAAAGTGTAGATCTGAGCTTACTGACAGGGAAGGGTGCCCATAATACATTTTAGAGGAAAAAATAAAAGGCAAGTTGCATAATAATAATGTGTAATATGATCTTGCTTTTGTAAAAGTAACATATTAAATGTAAGCAATATATTTAATATAAGTAATAAAGTTTTGTCACCGCAAAATGTGCCTTCTGGGATATTGATTTTTAGCTGATTGTTAAGAAACAAAAGATTCAGAAAGAATCTTTGACCTTCTCCCCTTACCTGCCTAAAGGAATTCAGGTAGAAAATCCTGCTTAAAGGAAGAGAGCATCACCTTAGTATCGTAACATAAACTAAGTGTGGCAGTAAGAAATCTAGCAAAGCCTGTTTGTTAGACTCTCTCTCCTCTGTGTCCCATTGTTTCTGCGTGGCCCAGAAAGCATTTGTTTACCACATGTTTGCTCTTTGTCTACCTGTAATTGCCTGCTTTTCCTTTGAAGTGCCAGACCTCTGGCCCCTTCTCCCTTGTCCAAAATAGCACATAAACCTCAACTGCCCAAGGTGTCTTCTGGTCTCATAGCTTATGACAGCCCCACATGTAAATCTGTTATAAAATTTGGACATTTTCTCCTGTTAATCTCTCATGTTATTTTGATTATTAGCCCAGCTAGAACTTAGAAGGTGAGAGGAAAATTATATTTTGAGCCTCCCCGCCCCCAACATTCATGGACATGTATACACACACACACACACACACACACACACACACACACACACACACACCTCTACATATAAAGTCTGGAAAGATGTATATCAAATTATCAACAATATTTCCTCTGGGAAATGGAATGGGAGTATAGGACAGGAATGGACTTTCCCATTTTACCTTGAACACTTTTTGTTGCTTCAATTTTTGAATGTTTACAATAAACGTGTTAATTTTGTATTAAATTTTCCATTGAAAACAGTTAGCTCACACAACAACAAACTATTAAAAGGAAGCAATTCACAACTACTAATATAAACTTGCCTAGAAAAGGACCGAAACTGAGTAATACCGTAGCAACTCCCTCCCCCATCAGAGATTCCCCTCTCTCTGCCATCACTGTAAATGCTGAGAGGCATCTGAACCCATAACCAAAGATTGTGTGAGTCAAGGCTGAAGCCTTGGTGATTAGAATAGTTAAAATAGGATTTTCAATAATGAAAGAGCAGTTGACCAATTCAATATTAGATACGCCATAGACTACAGAAGGTGTTTTAAAAAATTGCTTGAGACATAATTGATATATAACATAAGGTGCCCATGTATCAAAAATGTACATTTTGATGAATTTTGACATATGTATACATACCTATGAAACTATCACCACAGTTGAGATAGTGAAAATGCCCATTACTCCAAAAAGTTTCCCTTGTGCCCCTTTGTAATCCTTCCACCACCCACAGACAGATGTTTATAGAAAATACTTATACCCAACACTCAACTTTAACATATGCTTTCTTCTAAAGCAGGAAACTTTCTCAACTCCAAGCTTTAGTGTGCCAATCCCGAATCTACTTAAAGCTGCCTAGGGTTATACATTGCTCTTGAAAATAGGTCTAGCCCTGACCGGTTTGGCTCAGTGGATAGAGCATTGGCCTGCGGACTGAAGGGTCCTGGGTTCGAATCCAGTCAAGGGCATGTACCTTGGTTGCGGGCACATCCCCAGTAGGGGGTGTGCAGGAGGCAGCTGATCGATGTTTCTCTCTCATCGATGTTTCTAACTCTCTATCCCTCTCCCTTCCTCTCTGTAAAAAATAAATAAAAATATATTAGAAAAGGCCTCAGCACAATTCTTTAAAAAGAAGAGAAGAGAAGAGAAGAGAAGAGAAGAGAAGAGAAGAGAAGAGAAGAGAAGAGAGGAGGAGAGGAGAGGAGAGGAGAGAAGAGAAGAGAAGAGAAGAGAAGAGAAGAGAAGAGAAGAGAAGAGAAGAGAAGAGAAAAGAGAAGAGAGAAGAGAAGAGAAGAGAAGAGGAAAGGAAAGGAAAGAAAAAAAGAAAAGAAAATAGGTCTAAAAAGGTCTGTGCTCTTCCCCCTACACAATCCCTGTTGTTAAACAAAACAAATACCCTGGCCTGGCAGCTCAGTTTGTTGGAGCCTCCTCCCAATATACCAAGTTTGTGGGTCTGATCTCTGGTATATATAAGACTCAACCAATGAATGATAAATAAGTGGAACAACAAATCTCTCTCTCTCTCTCTCTCTCAGATCAATCAATAACATTTTTTAAATAAACATATTTATTTTTTAACTGTATTATTGAAAGTATTAGAAATGTCTCCTTTTTTGTCCTCCTTTGACCCTCTCCACCCTGCTCCTGCCCCTCTGCAGACCTTCCCCTGCACTAATGTTTGTCCATGGGCTATGCAACATGCATAAAAGTTCTTTGTTTAGTCTCTTTCCATTCTTCCCCCTTTCTGAAATATATCAGTCTGTTGCATGTTTCAATATCTCTATTTTTAAATAATCTATTTTAAATTAGATATTATTTAGTATATATATCAAAGGAGGTGAAATAACTATGATCAAGTTATTAGGCTATGAATTAAAACTGATTCTTTAGAACAACCTAATTCCCCTCTAAATTCCCTTTTAAAATGTCTGTGCTTCATTTGACAGCAATGGTAGAATTTATTTAAAATTTTCCCATCATTTTCACTGTCATATGCATTGATTACTTTATTCATCAAAGTTGTAAGAGCCTAGTATAAACCAAGCCCTGATGGCAAAGAATGCCAAATGCCATAGTTATAGCCCCCATATATCATCAAACAGTTAAATTAAAGAAATATTTTTACTGATTTCAGGGAGGAAGGGAGAGGGAGAGAGGTATAGAAACATCAATGATGAGAGAGAATCATTGGTCGGCTGCTTGTTACATGCCCCCTACTGGAGATTGAGCCCACAACCCAGGTATGTTCCCTTGACCAGAATTGAACTTGGGACCTTTCAGTATGCAGGCCAATGCTCTATCCACTGAGTCAAACCGATTAGGGCAAAAAGTTTAATAAAAGATTTTTAACTATTCCCATGTTCTATTATGTTCCACCATGACCTCCTCAATCCCCTTCCACCACCACATACACACATCTTTCTTCTTGGCCTGATTAAAAGCAACACTACTCCAAAGAGGACATAGAGATGTACAAAAAATATGAAAAAATTCTCAATGTCACTAATCATCAATGCAAATTAAAATCACAATGAGGTATCACTTCATACCTGCCAGAATGGCTACCATCAATAAATCAACAAATGACAAGTGCTAGCGAGGATGTGGAGAAAAGGGAACCCTAGTACACTGCTGGTGGGAATGCAGACTGGTACAGCCACTATGGAAAACAGTATGGAGTTTCCTCAAAAAATTAAAAATGGAACTTCTATTTGACCCAGTAATCCCACTTCTGAAAATATATCCTAAGAAACCTGAAACACCAATTAGAAAGAATATATGCACACCTATGTTCATATCAGTGTTATAGCTAAGATCTAACAACTGCCCAAGTGCACATCAGTAGATGAGTGGATAAAAAAGCTGTGGTACATATACACAACGAAATACTATAGGGCTGTAAAAAAAAAAAAAAGAGGATATCTTACTCTTTAAGACAGCATGGATGGACCTGGAGAATATTATGCTGAGTGAAATAAGCAAATCATAGAAAGACAATATCCCATGATCTCACTTATATGTGGAATCTAATGAATAAAATAAACTGACAAACAAAATAGTTCTAGAGGCATGGGTGTATGGAAGAGACTAACAGTTCTCAGAGGGAAGTGAGGTGGGAGGGACAGGAAGGGATTAACCAAAGAACTTATATGCAAATATGAATAGTCCATGAACACAGACAATAGTGTGGTGAAGGCCTGGGGTGGAGTGGGGACTGGGTGGAGGGGGGGAAAGGGGGGAAATGGCAGACATCTATAATACCGTCAACAATAAAAAGATAAATTTTAAAAAGCAAGACTCTGAAATCACTTATTCTTTAATACCTTTGCAGAGGCAAATGAGAGCTCTTCTAACCTTAAAAATCATAGTTATTGCATAATATTTACAGTGTGCATTCCAGCAATATCTTGTGTACATAGCTTTGCCAAAGCATTTCACTCAACATGCTCCCCATGCCAGAACAATTATAACAGATTCTCAGAGAACATGGCTGCTTTCTCTAGTCATCTGTCTATTTCCTTTTCCTTTCCTCTATATCTAGTAGCAAAGCTGACTGCAATAACTAGAATAAGAGGAGAGAAAAGGAAACAGTATTGAGATGTTCTCACAAGCCTAAAATGGTTGTTTTAACCTGCAGTGAAATTCAGTACATTCTGTAGGGTTTGCATCCAAAGTCACTCTAATACCTCCCAGTTCAGAAGATACTAGAGAGATTCCTGCTACATCTCTGGTTTTTTATATTAGAAATATAACTTTAAAAGTACTTGAGTTGTAAGCAAAGTATCCATCATTCATCCTCTCTCACTTTTTCTCACTTTCATAAATATTTGTTGTCAGAGTGCTAGCAAGGACATTGGAATGAGGCACTTTTTTAAAAACAGTGAAAAAATAGGACCATCTGCACAACTCAATATCGTCTTTCAAAGCAGTTCTTTTTCTCCAGGCTTTTGAACCTTAAAGTTAGTCATTTTGAAAGCATTTAAGATATATAAAATTATATCAACATATTTTTATTGTCAGCAGACAGCCTAGATGTATTTGGATCAAATCAACCTAGCCAATTGCAAAATTCCTGGCTAGTACAGAATCCTAGGAAGTGTTGATCAAATAAACCATTGCCTGACTCTTCAGTAAAAGTTCATGGTTGAACATTTATGTGTTTTGATGCATTATTAATCTGAACAACAATTTTTAAACTGAGGCTGACCATATGCTCTGACCTTGAAAAAAAGTTTAATCACATCATTAAAATGAGTGGCCTCAGTGTTGCAATAATAGGATATAGTCACAATAGGATCCACTAAATTCTCAAACTAAGATGGTCCTACTGAGGCACTGAGGGTTTTGGGGACAGAAAGGAAGGGACTCTTGGAGATCTGCAGCTATTCAGCAATGATAAAGGCGCGACCATGAAATACGAGCATCCCACTGGGAGCAAATCTCTTCTACCACTGCTCAAAGAGAATCTGCTCTAAAAATATCCAGTATGGGATATTTTGATCTTGAAATGAAGAAAACCAGCTTCATGTTAATTTATCTCTGGGCAACTTTATTTCCTGTTTCCACTTCCCCGTTTTAAAAGATCATACTAATGTTTTCTTTATGTGATAATGTTTGTGAAAGCAAAGTGTTTCCAAAGCTAATAAGGATAAATTAAACTAAAGAAGGGTTTGTGTTAAGCCTTTCTGTGCAAATGCATTTACATAATTCTGTTAGTGAGTATGGGAGTCACTCCATGATGGCAAGGGAGGAAGCAATTTTTTTAAAGATATCTTCTATTTATTTCAGAGAGAAAGGGAGAGAGAGAGAGAGAGAGAGAGAGAGAGAGAGAGAGAGAGAGAGAAACATCAGTGATGAGAATCACCGATCAGCCGCCTCTTGCACGCCCCCACACTGGGGATCGAGCCTGCAACCCTGGCATGTGCCCTGACCTGGAATCAAACCGTGACCTCCTGGTTCATGGGTCGATGCTCATCCACTAAGCCACACCAGCCGGGCAAGGGAGCAATTTTTAAATTATGCATAGGACAATCACAGACCCGGCTCACCAGTCTTTTGATCTTTTGCCCTTTCATTAGCATCAGGAACATTTTTGTTGTAAAATATGTCTCTCCAGACACTTCCAACCAGGAATACTGATTTATACTTTGGATTGATTTACTATAATGATACTGAAGTAGACTCATTGCTTTCTCTTCTTCACACTAGAAACACAAAAGCTACCAGGTATTTAAAGAAATGTGGCTGAGTATATCCCATACTTTTGCCTCGCTCATGGAATAGAATATTATTTGTGGGAAATGCATATCATGAAGTCATCAGTGTTGCTTCCCTATTTTATCTTCACGGTCTGAAAAGTACCAGCAAACTTCCTGCCCACGAGTCACCACCTACAGGGCAAACGCAGCCTTTACATGGAACTGTGCTTGGCACTACTAAGTAGTTTCTTTTCTTTTTTCTTTTTGTCAAATTCATTAATTTTTAAAGATTTTTAAAATTGATTTTTAGACAGAGAGGAAGAGGGGGGGGACATCAATGGATCTGCTGCCTCCTGCACCCCCTCTACTGGGGACTGAGCCCAAAACCCAGGCATGTGCCCTGACCAGGAATAGAATTGGCAACCTTTCAGTGAGTGGGATGATGCCCAACTAACTGAGCCACACAGGCCAAGGCTCCTAAGTAGGTTCTGAAAGCAGCAGTATTTCCCAACCTTTTTAAAACCCCAAGGTAAGCTTATTTGAATACAGTTCCTACAGAGTAGGATATTACCCGGTACCTTAAGGCAAGAACGTGATCAAGGGAGGAAAGACTGGAGAAGCCGAAATTCATGTGAATGCTTCACGGTGGACCGCTGTGTCGTGGCATCCTGAACAGGGAACACTACCAGAGAGAAAGAGGTATAATGTTAAAAGTGGATGAAATGCAATAAACAATAAGAAAAAAAAGAGAATGCAGAATGAAAACCTAGGTTTTGTAGTTATATGTATCCTTTTCTTCCCCAGAGGGTCCTGTTTATTGGAATTTTAAAGACAGCAGAATGAGAGGAAGGCAACCTTCTTCCCCGAAACATTCCATCCTCTCTGCCCAGAGGTCAGCGCTCCAGGGTGGGGGTGAGGAGGGGAAGGGGATACCTTATCCCAGGCAGGGAGCTGGGACAGGAGGGGAGACATGCACTCTCACCTTTTGGCTCAATCCCTCTCCCCTGGGACATGGTGTTGCCCCCTGGAGTTGATTGGCAGACTGGACTCATGCAACAGTGAGTGGGCATGAAGTGGCATGGAAACCCAGCCTCAATGCCCACTGGCAAGGCAGGAGGGCTCGAAGGGCCATGCTGGCCACAGGGGGTTCAAATGGAAGTCCCTGCAGTGTACACACTGGAGGGCCAGAGTGGGACTTCCTCTGTCCCAGGCTGCACCGAGGGAGAGAGAGGGGAGGTTTACGTGGCGCTGCCATGCCAGCCAAGCACCCGCATGCGGCCCTGCGTGTGCTGAGGCTCTGGCTACTCCTTGGTGTGGCCGATGATGGTGAGGATGTACAATTCCCTAATTACACAGGAAGACCAGAAGCTAATCCGGAATTAGAATCCTTCCAGGAGCGTGTTGGATATAACATTATATATATATATAATCTCCATCTAAGTGAATACTAAATCAGAGAGTTGCACACATACTATCATCCTGCCTGTGAAACAACTCAGCAAAAGTCCCTCTTCCTGATCAACCAAAGGACTTGTATGCATGCATATAAGCCAAAGCAATGGACACAGACAACAGAAACCAATGGACATGAACAACAGGGGGATGAGAGCATGAGTGGGGGAGGGGAGGATAGGGGTTAATGGGAGGGAATGAGGACACATTTGTAATTCCTTAACTAATAAAGAATTTAAAGAAAAAAAATTTTTTTTAAGTCCCTCTTCCTAGCAAAGGCAAGAATGCATGCTGGGAAGATAAACATGAGGCCAATTGTGGTGGCAGAGAGAAATTCTCTCTCTCTCTCTCTCTCTCTCTCTCTCTTCACTCCCCACAACCATTATCTCCACATTCCCAAACTTCTGTGCGTCACCTTTCCTTCTGATTCTGGAAATGACACACGAAACCAGCCAAAAGCCACTCTTGTCACGTGAGTATATGATGGGAAAGCCAGATAAATGGGCCAAATGCAGGTATGATCTTTGGCTGGGACCACATGGAAAGTGCATGACACACCAGAGCTAAGATGGTCTCTGCTGACCCTGCCCCCCCCACACAATGTTACTCCACCTCAAGTCAGCCCCACCCATTCTGCTATACACAGCTGTGCCAGCCGGTCTTTCCCTGTGCTTCACAAGAGTCAGAATAAAAATACCTTCCTGCAAGTTACTCAGTGTTTTGAGTGATTCCTTTCCAAACAAATAAACATGGCACAGACAGACTGTGACTACTGAAATGCCCTATTCTTTTTTAAAAGCAAACAAAAAATAGAACTTGAGGGGTCCCAACTATATTGTCTCAAACAGTGGTTTTCTCAGCATGGAGACGGGGCCCTACCAATTGCGCCGCACAAGTTTACACACTTTCAACAGCATGAAGTTTCAAAGTTAGATCAGAGGTAGGCAGGGAAGCAGTTCAAAATGGGCCTGGCAGTTGAGAAAATGACAAGGCCCAAAGGGTAACCAGTCCTCATGCTCGACCCGGTTTTCCAATACAACTCACTCCTCAGAGTTACCAAGTTCTCTGGTAGTGGCTGGCTTTAAATAAAATTGAAAAAGCAGTAAACCAAATGTAAAGAAGACATGGGTCGCAAGGACTCCATGAGAACTCCGCGTTCAGGGATGGCAGTTTGTCCTACAGCGCGGGCCTCTCCAACTCGATTCTTCCCGACAACCCGACTCAGAACAAGCCCGTGCCTCATGGGTGAAACCTGCTCTCCCCGCCAGATTGGAAAAGTTCTGATTGTACCTACGCCTCAAGCCGAGAGTCTTGACGGGACCCTGAAGCCAAGGACCCCGTAGCAAGGAGAGTTTCCCGGTTCCTGGCGTGTGGATCAAATACGAGAGGGCACCATCAGTTCCCACGAAGGGGGACGCCACTGCCAGCGTACCCGACGGGAGCGGGTGTCCGGAATTTACCTCAGACGGAGCAGTGGCCCGAGCGCCCCCTAGTGCGGTGCCTGGGCCGGAGGAGGTGAGGTAAGGTCGGGTGAAGGGAGAGGACCAACTGAAGAGCCCGGCGCATCTGTGGAAAACCTGACTCTTCAGAGGCCGGGTGTGAGGGGGATGAGGGGGCCCTGATATCCTGAGCGTCTCCTCCCTAAATCCCACCGAAGGTCCGGGGTGGCCCTATCGCAAAGCCCCACAGTTCCGCTTAACCAGGGCGGCCGGCTAGAACTGGATGTGGCCGCCCTCTCTACGAGCAGCGCTGCGGACATTTACCCGGCGCCTCAGAAGCAATTGCGTCTCCGCTCGAATCACCGCTGTGGTAGCGGACCTGCCGCCGCCGCCTCTTTCCAGCCACCGAAGTCGCGACGGCAACGCTCCCAGTCGCTCCCTGAGACTGTGGCCCGTGAGGCCAGGTGTTGAATGGCACAAGCGTCCCCGCAGCAACCAAGTCGGCGACACAAGCATACACCCCGATACCAACGCCTCCAATGCCCCAGGCGGAGCTCCACGGACCTGCGCCCGGGCGCCCCCTCTATCCTCAATTAGTCCGCAGGACCAATGGCAACAATACACGAGCCCCGCCCTTTCTATTCCCGTGGGGCCAATCCCGATCTCCTGAGACCCCGTTCAAGTAGGCCCGCCCCTGTCTAGCGCCAAGTCAGAGCCAAACTTTATCTCACCGAGCGGTTGTTCCCAGTGAAGGCCAGGCTTTGCTCCAACTCCCTCATCCCCAACCCACGCAAAAAAGTTACAATGGGAAAAAGAAGACATCTGTAAAACTTTAGACAATAAAATAAATAAATAAAATAATTATTAAAAAGTTACAATGACTGGGAGGCTGCAGCATACATAATCTACTGACCTCCACAGACCCATTTCCTCTGAATAAACGAATATATGCATCCCTATGTTCATTGCAGCGTTATTTACAATAGCCAAATATTTGGAAGCAGCCCAAATGTCCATCAGTAGATGAGCGGATAAAAAAGCTGTGGTACATTTACACAATAAAATACTACTCGGCTATAAAAAAAGAAGGAAATCTTACCTTTTGTGATAGTGTTCATGGACCTGACGAGTATTGTGCTAAGTGAAATAAGCCAGTTATAGAAAGACAATACCATATGATTTCACTTAAATGTGGAATCTAACGAATAAAATAAACAAACAAAATGGAAACAGACTCATAAATCCAGAAAACAGACTGGCAGCTGTCAGAGGGGAGAGGTGTTGGGGGAATTAAGCAAAACACACACACACACCTTATAGACACAGATGCAGCATGGTGATTACAAGAGGGAAAGGGGGGTTAGGGGAGGGAGAAGAGAGTAAAGGGGATAAATGGTGAGGGAAAAAGACTTGAATTTGCATGGTAAACACACAATGCAATATACAGATAATGTATTATGAAATTGTACACTTGAACCTATATAATTTTATAAACTAATGTCACCCCAATGAATTTAAAAAAATTTTAAAACCACAATGAAATATCATTTCACACCTGTCAGAATGGCTATAATCAAGAAATCAACAAACAAGTGTTGATGAGAATGTAGAGAAAAGGAAACCCTTGCACACTATTGCTGGGATTGTAAATTGGTGCAGCAGCTAAGGACAACAGTATTGAAGTTCTTCACAAAAAATAACAATAAAAAGAACTTCTATATGAACCAGCAATTCACTTCTGGGTATTTATCCGAAGAAATCCAAAACACTAATTTAAAAAGATATATGCAGTCTTATGTTCAGTTCACTGCATTGTTATTTACAATAGCCAACATATGGAAGCAACCCAAGTGCCCATTAATAGACAACTGGATAAAGAAGATTTGGTACATATGTAAAATGGAATATTACTCAGCCATAGAAAAAAACTGAAATCTTGCCATTTGTGACAATATGGATGGACCTAAAGGATACTACGCTAATGAAATAAGTCAGAAAAGGACAAATACTATATGATTTCACTTACATGTGGAATCTAGAAAAATAAAATAAGCGAACGAGCAAAACAGAAACAAACTCTTAGATACAGAGAACAGTTGATGGTTGCCAGATGGGAGGGGGGCTGGAGGGTGAGTGAAAAAGATGGAGGGATTAAGAAGTACAAATTGCCAGTTATATAGTCACATGGATGTAAAGTACAGTACAGGGAATATAATCAATAATATTGTAATAACTATATACATGGAGCCAGATGGGTACTAGATTTAACAGGGTGATCGTTTTGTAAGTTATATAAATATCAAATCACTATGCTGTACACCTGAAACTAATATAATTTTCTATGTCAACTATAATTGAAAAATAAATTTTTAAAAATGCTACTTGGAATAGACACATGCTAACATTTACTAGTTATTAACACTTGGTGTAAGGAAAGCAGTTTAGGTTAATGGGAAAAAATTTAAGGTACCTGTACAAAATTGCAGTTTTAAAAGTGTTTTCACTTATTTTGTCATATTTGATCCTCACAGTAACCTGAGTACATATCTTTATTTCCATTTTCCAGGGAAGGAAGTTAAGACTCATAGTAGGTTAAGCCAGTCCTCGGGATACTCGAATTCCAGCTCTGTCATTAACCTTGGGCAAGTGGCCATGCCTCTGGAGCCTCAGTTCTCCGGCAATAAAATCAAATGAGGTGCTCTGTCTATAATTCCTCTACTCGCTGGCTGAGATTGGGGCACTGGGAGCCTGGGCATTTTCATGGTGGCAGGAAATAATTGGGGCACTATAGGTACTCTTTGGAAAGAACAAGCTCTCTTGGAATGTCAAAGCAGACAACACGGTAGCAGTAAATACTCGAAGGAGCAAAATCCAAGAAAGGAAAGACAAGGAAACCCTGAACTCCAAACTTACCAATTCCCTAGGTCTTTGAACTAAAAATTCCAACTCATTTGCTTTAATGATTAAAGAATCTTCTATGGCCCTAGCCGGTTTGGCTCACTGGATAGAGCGTTGGCCTGCAGACTCAAGGGTCCCAGGTTCGATTCGGGTAAGAGACATATGAAAACATGCTCAAAGTCACTAATCATCCGAGAGATGCAAATCAAAACAACAATGAGGTACCATCTCACACCTGTCAGACTGGCTATCATCAACAAATCAACAAACGACAAGTGCTGGAGAGGATGTGGAGAAAAAGGAACACTCGTGCACTGCTGGTGGGAATGCAGACTGGTGCAGCCACTATGGAAGACAGTATGGAGTTTCCTCAAAAAACAAAACATGGAACTCCCATTTGACCCTGTGATCCCACTTCTAGGAATATATCCCAAGAAACCAGAAACACCAATCAGAAAGGATCTATGCACCCCTATGTTCATAGCAGCACAATTCACCATAGCTAAGATTTGGAAACAGCCTAAGTGCCCATCAGTAGATGAATGGATTAGAAAACTGTGGTACATCTACACGATGGAATACTATGCTGCTGTAAAAAAGAAGGAACTCTTACCATTTGCAACGGCATGGATGGAACTGGAGAGCATTATGCTAAGTGAAATAAGCCAGTCAATGAAGGAAAAATACCACATGATCTCACTCATTCATGGATAATAAAGACCATTATAAACTTATGAACAATAATAGATACAGAGGCAGAGCTGCCTCAAACAGATTGTCAAACTGCAGCGGGAAGGCCGGGGAGGGTTGGGGGGCAGGAGGGAGGAGGGTTAAGAGATCAACCAAAGGACTTGTATGCATGCATATATGCATAACCAATGGACATAAGACACTGGGGGGTAGGAGAGGCCAGGGGATTGTCAAGGGTGGGGGGAAAAAGGACACATATGTAATACCCTTTGTAATACTTTAAGCAATAAAAAAAAAGAATCTTCTATGCACATCTTAATTCAAGTCCGCTTTGGCAAATTATTTTATCATGTTCAGACAATAATTACCACAATGAATTACATAAGGAAATATATTGCACATCCCTGCTTATTCCATATAGCAAAATGGTAGATAAGAAACTGAAGCCTGCCCTAACCGGTTTGGCTCAGTGGATAGAGCGTCAGCCTGTGGACTCAAGGGTCCCAGGTTCGATTCCGGTCAAGGGCATGTACCTTGGTTGCGGGCACACCCCCAGAAGGGGGCGTGCAAGAGGCAGCTGATCGATGTTTCTCTCTCATCGATGTTTCTAACTCTCTATCCCTCTCCCCTCCTCTCTGTAAAAAAATCAATAAAATATATTTTTTTTAAAAAGAAATTGAAGCCTAAGGAAGTCATTTGGAAGGAAAACCAACAAGAAAATGGATGCATTCTAATACTTTATGCAAGTCCAGCAATGACACATTTCCCGACTCCCATTAATTCATTTGCTGGAGGAGCACTGAAAGGCAGAGAATATGACTGTATTTGCTTAATTTTACTAAGCAAATACAGGCTTTACGCTTAGTGTAAAAGGAACTTAAGATGCCAGGTGAGAAGTGGTGATCTTTAAACTGGTTGCCAAGAAACTAAAAGCTAATTCCTAAGATGACAGGCCCACTTAATGGTCTGTTCTCTTTGGAATGACTAAAAACATGTTTAATTGCAATAGAATCATTTTGGCTTACAGACATCTAATAACTTTTTTCAGTAAATGGCTCTAAGTTAGAATAAATAACACTAACACACTTCACTTAGTTCTTATAAGAATTAATTGATTCAAAGGGTTTTAGAAGTTTTATAAAGTAGTGGCCTAGGAATCAGGAAACCTACATTTAATCCAGACTCTGTCATCAGAACCTGTGTGGCCTATAGTGATTTGTTCTACTTCTCTGGAGCTCAGTTTTACCATCTGTAAAATTAAGGAGAATTAGATTGGATAATCTCTATATGTTGGGTCTAACATTTTAATACTCTATTTACCATTATTATATCAGTTTGGGTAGCTTAAAAGAACAATAATTTACTTTGGGTTTTCCTAAAATTGAATTATTGAAAATTTTTCCAAAATGTCATGCTGTTCCTCAGATACAGTCACTTAGGCATACTGACCCCAACAAAACTGTCCAAATATGAATAGGGAAAAATATAATACAGATACAGGAAGAAGAAAAAAGTAGACTCTAGATTTTCAGAGACATGAAAAAGTAAATGGAAGCCATTTCTTAGTAATTGCAGAACCATACTTTTCTCTTCCAATCTTTTTTTTCCCATGCTTTTCTAAGGATTTTATTACTCTGCTTCTTTTCTAAAATAAATATGGGGTTATTTCTAAAAAGAGTTGAGAAGAGATATTTTAAAAGAAAAATGGTATTATGTGGAGAGGAAGAAAAGCAGAATAAAATATTATATGAACAGCCTGGCCAGTGTTGCTCAGTGGTTGAGCATCGACTTCTAAACCAGGAGGTCATGGTTCAACTTCTGGTCAGTGCACATGCCCGGATTGTGGGCTGGATGCTCAGTAGCCATGGAGGAGGCAGTTGATAAATAAATTATTGTCTCTCATCACTGATGTTTCTATCTCTTTCTCCCTCTCCCTTCCTCTCTGAAATCAATAAAACATATTTTTTAAAAATTATATGTACAGTATAATCTCAACTAGGCTAGAAAATAGTGCATATACTAGACTGGATGGCCATATAGCAAAAGAATGACAGGCTTATCTTTTTTTAGATGAATACAAGAATATTTTTTTAATTCTAAAATTTTAAATTACAAATTTTTTAAATCAAATTTGTAAAGGTGACATTGGTTACTAAGATTATATGTTTCAAGTGTACAATTCTATAATACATCATCTGTATGTTGTTGATAATAGTCATTCTAATAGATGTGAGGTGATATATCATTGTAGTTTTGATTTGCATTTGCCTAATAGTGAAGTTGAACATCTTTTCATATATCTGTTGGCCATTTGTATGTATTTTTGGGAGAAATGTCTGTTCAGGTCCTTTGTCCATTTTTTTTTCAGTTGGATTGTTTGTTTGGTTGGTGTTGAGTTATTTATATACTTTGGATATTAATCCCTTGTCATAGCTGTTGTTTGGAAATATTTTCTCCCATTCGTTTGGTTGCCTTTTTTTGTTTTGTTGGTGGTTTCTTTTGCTGTGTAGAAGCTTTTTAGTTTGATATAGTCCCATTAATTCATTTTTGCCATTACTACACTTGCTTTTGGGGTCAATTCATAAAATCCTCTTTAAGATCAAGGTCCTTAACTTTAGTACCTATGTTTCCTTCTATGTAATTTATTGTTTCAGATTTTATATTTAGGCCTTTAATCCATTTTGAATTAATTTTTGTATATAGAGACAAACTGTAGTCGTTTCATTCTTTTGCATGTGGCTTTCCAATTTTCCCAGCACCATTTATTGAAAGGGCTTTCTTTTCTCTATTGTATGTTTTGACTCCTTTGTTGAAAATTATTTGCCCATGTACACGTGGGTTTATTTCTGGGCTCTCAGGTCTGTTCCACTGGTCTGTGTGTCTCTTTTTCTGCCAATACCATGCTGTTTTGGTTATTGTCACTTTGTAGTATAATTTGAAATCAGAGAATGTTATACCTCCGGGTTCATTCTTTTTTCTTGGGATTGCTTTGGCTAGTCAGAATCTTTTTGGTTCCATACAAGTCTGATGAGTTTCTTTTAAAAATGTCATGAGATATTGATGGAAAATGCATTAAATTTGCATATTGCTTTGGGTAATATGGACATTTTAAATATGTTGATTCTTCCAATCTATGAACATGACATATCTTTCCATTTCATTGTGTCTTTTTCAATCTCTTTTAATAATGATTTACAGTTTTCAATATATAAATCCTTTACAACCTTTGATAAGATTATTCCTAAGTACTTTATTAATTTTTGTTGTAGTTGCAAAAGGAATTGTTTTTTCCATTTCTTTTTCTAAAATTTCATTGATAGTATATAAGAATACAGTGGATTTTTGTACATTGATTTTGTATCCTGTAACTTTACTATATTTGTTAACTGTTTCTAATAGTTTTTTTATAGAGTCTTTAGGATTTTCTATATAAAAAATCATGTCATCTACAAAAAGTGACAATTTTACTTTTTTATTACCGATTTGGGTGCCTTTTATTTCTCGCTCTTACCTTATTGCTCTGGCTAGGACTTCCAGTACTATGTTGAATAAGAGTGGTGAGAGTGGACATCCTTGTCTTGTTCCTGATATTAGAGGAAAAGCTTTCCGTTTTTCACCTTTAAAATATGATGTTGGCTGTCAGTTTGTCATGTACGGCCTTTATTGTGTTGAGGTATGTTCCCTCTATTCCCACTTTGCTGAGAGGTTTTTATTTTAAATAAATGGGTGCTGGATTTTATCAAATGCTTTTCTGCATCTATTGGTATGATCATGTGTTTTTATCCTTCATTTTGTTTATGTGGTGTATCACATTTATTGATTTGCACATATTGTACCAAACTTGCAACCCTGGAAGAAGTCCCACTTGATCACGGTGTATTATGTTTTTTATGTCAATTATGTATGTATTTAACAAACCAATTAAATCACTATATTTACTTTACATTTACTTTATTTTTTATGATGTGCAGGTTTGATTTTATTTTTTAAAAATTTCTCCTTATTGTTGAAAGTATTACAGATGTCCCCTTTTTTCTCCATTTAACCCCAACTCCCATCCCCTCTCCAGGCCTTCACCCCACTATTGTCTGTGTCCATGGGT
>NW_005354425.1:558269-559320 GCF_000412655.1 Myotis brandtii | reverse complement strand
CTCAGTCTGTTGCATGCTTCCATGTCTCTGGATCTATTTTGTTTATGCTTATTTTATTCATTAGATTTCACTTATAAGTGAGATCATGTGATACCTGTCTTTCTCTGACTGGCTTATTTCACTTAGCATAATGCTCTCCAGGTCCCTTCATGCTGTCTCAAAGGGTAAGAGATCCTTCTTTTCTACAGATGCATAGTACTCCATTGTGTAAATGTGCCACAGGTGTTTTTTCATCCATTCATCTACTAATGGGTACTTGAGCTGTTTCTAGATCTTAGCTATAACACTACTATCAGCATAGGGTTGCATATATTCTTTCTGATTGGTATTTTTGGCTTCTTGGGATATATTCCTAGAAGTGGGATCACTGGGTTAAATGGCAGTTCCATTTTTAATTTTTTGAGAAAACTCCATACTGTCTTCCATAGTGGTTGTACTAGTCTGCATTCTCACCAGCAGTGTACTAGGGTTCTTTTTTTCTCCGCATCCTCGCCAGCACTTGTGGTTTGTTGATGGTAGCCATTCCGGTATGTGTGCACTTGTATTATCTTTTTAATGTAGTACTGGATTCAGTTTCCTAATATTTTGTTGAGAATTTTTGCATCTGTGTTCATTAGAGATATTAGCATATAATTTTATTTCTTTATAATGTCTTTATCGGTTTCTGGAATTAGGATAATGCTAGCCTCATAAAATGTGCTTGGGAATCTTCACTTCTCATGAATTATTTTTGGAATAGTATTAGAAGGATAGCTGTTAGTTCTTTGAATGTTTAGTAAAATTCACCTGTGAAGTCATCTGGTCCAGGACTTTTGTTTGATGCGAGGAATCTGACACGATGTCTGATGAATAGCACTGTCCATTTCTGTGAGATCTGATGGTTGTGGAACCAGCTGCCTGATGGCTCTTTTAACATCATCCCAGCAACGATACTTAGGTATTCAGACGTTGTTCCACACAAATTAAAGGGCCCAAATCATGCCAGGAAAACATGCCCCAAACCATAACACTGCCCCCACCAGCTTGAAGGGTTGTACTCATGCATGTGGGG
>NW_005354425.1:550730-557911 GCF_000412655.1 Myotis brandtii | reverse complement strand
CATGCACAAATTTCATGTGCAGGGCCTCTAGTGTGTGTGTGTGTGTGTGTGTGTGTGTGTGTGTGTGTGTGTGATTTCAGAGAGGAAGAGAGAGGGAGAGAGACATAGAAACATCAATGATGAGAGAGAATCATTGATGGGCTACCTCCTTACTCCCCACACCAGGGATTGAGTCTGAAACCCAGGCACATGCCCCAACTGGAATCAAGCCAGAACCTCATTAATAAGTCAACGTTCAACCACTGAGCCATGCCAGCTGGGTCATTTTTGGTAACACTTTCTAATAAAATAATTTCAGACTTACAGAAAGGTTGCAAAGACTTTCATATTCATTGCACCCAGTTTTCCCAAATGTTAACAGTTTGTTATTTGATTTGTTATTTCCTTTCAATATATATCTGAATATTCCCCTTTTTTCCTGAACCATTTACAAGTAAATTTTAGGCATGATATTCCTTTAACCCTAAATACTTCAGCATGTATCTCTCAGAATAAAATATTTCTTTTATGTAGGCACGGTGAAATTGCCCTGGCCAGGTAGCTCAGTAGGTTAGAGCATCATCCTGGTACATCAAGGTTGTGGGTTCAATCCCCAATCAAGGCACACACAAGAAGCAACCAATGAATGCATAAATAAGTAGAACAACAAATCAACATTTCCCTTTCTCTCTCTCTCTAAAATAAATCAATAAAAAATAGTACCAGGAAATTAATATTGATAAAATACTATTATCTAACCTACAGGCCACATTCATAGTTCTCCAATTGTACAAATAATAATATTCTTTGTACAAATAGAGTGGTGGTGGTTTCCAGGATGTAATTCGAGATCAGGCATGGATTTGTTAGTTCTAGCTAGCCTCCTTTAATCTGAAACTCAGCCTGTCCTTGCCTTTCATGAGTAAGACATTCTTTTCTTAAAAAAGAATAGTTTATTGAGTTTTAGAGAGAGAGAGAAAGGGAAATATCCATGTGAGAGCAGAACATCAATCAGCTGCCTCTGCATTCCCCCTGCTGGGGATTGAGCCTGCAACCCCAGCATGTGCCTAGACCAGGAATCCAATCAGCAATCTTTTGTTGCAGGGATTTATGCCCAACCAACTGAGCACACCGGCCAGGGCTCTTTGCATTTTTAAATTATTATTATTTTACTTTGAAGCAATCACAAATGTAGAGAAAAGTTTGAATTACAATAGAGAATGTCTTGGGGTTTTCTTTCTGAATGATTTGAGAGCTAGTTATCCACTTGATGCCCATTATCTCTGAATAATTGTGTGTTTTTTGTTTTGTTTTTTGCCAACAAGGATATTTTTCTAATTATGACATAATCATTAAAACCAGGAAATTAACATAAATGGATTACTAATATCTAATTCTCAGGTCCCAATCAAGTTTCATCAATTGTCCCCAAGTGATCTATTATCACAAAGAATCCAGTTCAGAGCCATATGTTGCTTTTATTTTTTTTAAATATATTTTATTGATTTTTTACAGAGAGGAAGGGAGAGGGATAGAGAGTTAGAAACATCGATGAGAGAGAAGCATCAATCAGCTGCCTCCTGCACACCCCCTGCTGGGGATGTGCCTGCAACCAAGTTATATGCCCTTGACCGGAATCGAACCTGGGACCCTTCAGTCCCCAGGCCGACGCTCTATCCAGTGAGCCAAACTGGCTAGGGCCATATGTTGCTTTTAGATGTCATGTCTCTTTCATAACCTTCAGTCTGGAGTATTTCATTGGTCTTTCAATGACTTTCAAGATCTTGGCACTTTTGAAGCCTACAGGCCAGGTATTTTGGAGAATGTTCCTTGATTTGGGTTTGTCTGATTTTTCCTCATTAGATTGAGGTTACACATTTTTGGAGGGACTATCACAGAAGTGACACTGTACTCTGCATTCTGTCAGGTGGAGCATGATTTCGATGTGTCCTGTTACTGATGATGTTCACTTGGATCACTTGACTAAAGTGGTATGTACCAGGCTTCTCTACTGTGAAGTTATTCTTTGTAATTAATAAATATTTTGTGGGTAAGTGCTTCAATACTGTGTAAAACTTCTATTTGTCATCAAACTTTTAATGTATTCATTTGTTTACTTATATCAGTATAGACTTAGTTTCCTATTTTATCAGTGGGTTATAATCCATTACTATCATTGTTTCCTTTGATGCTCAAGTTGTCCTAGATTTGGCTACTCCCTCAAGCTGGCTACTGTGTTCTCATTCTTTGAGCACTTCCTTACTTTCTGGTACAAGATGTTCCAGGCTCATCTGTACTTTCAATCAGCCATTTTTCTGAGGAGCCCTGGCTCTATTTAGTGGAAAATAGTATTTAGCAGCCAAATCTGGGCACTAGGTGTAGATATTCCTATTGGTGTGTTGCTGCTTCCTGGCCCTCTCAGAGTTTGACTTATACACTTTTACTCAAATGCTTACACACACATTCACACATTCTATCTATCTATCTATCTATCTATCTATCTATCTATCTATTCTAATATATCCCATCTAACATCAGAGAGTTCATACTAGTTTTCTCTTTTTTTGGATTTGCAACAATTTATGACAATGAGAAATTTAGTTTCCACTATTCTTTATATGTTTAACCATTTTATCAATACTCCTGTATGTAACTGTGCTGGGAGGTTTCTTTACCTTTTTAAATAATAACTACCATTCATTGGCTGCTTATCATGTATCAAGCACTGTTCTATTTGCTTTACATCAAAAATTTTGTTTCATTCTCAGTATACCCTGTGAGACAAGCATAATTATATCCATTTTAGAGAGAAAATTGAGGCATAGAGAGGGTAATTTTCTCAAGATAAGGTAGCTGGGGGAGGAGCATTTAACAGAGAAAACAGTAAATGCAAATGACCTGAGGTAAGAGTTTATCTACCATATTCAAGAAGAAGCAATGAGGCTTGTGGACTGGGACTGAGGGAAGGAGAGGAAGAGTAATAGATGATGAGGTCAGAGAAGGACTTAGAAGCCAGACTGTGTAGAGGCTTGTGGGCCATGATTTTACCTTATCTTCAGAACAAGAAGGGGAGACACTGGAGAGTTATAAGAAGAAGAGTGACATAATATGACGTACATTTTAAGAGAGTCACTGTGCCAGGCCAGCATGCCCTGACCTGGAATCAAACCAGTGACCTCTTTGTTCATGAGTCAATGCTCAACCACTAATCCACACCAGCCAGGCAATTTTGTGTTTTTTTAAAACAAGGATCCACAAATTATATAAGCTTCAGGCCCTACATATAGAGTATGGCCCTACTCACACTCTATATTCAACCAGCAAGTCCAGATGGCTATACTGTCACAATATATCCATAATTCAACCCCTTCCTCCCACCTCAACTGCTACTACTCTGGCCCTAGCCACTCTCTTTTGGATTACTGCAATAGTTCCTGACTAGTCTCCCTACCTCTTCCCCATCATATTCCCTTCTATAGTCTATTCCAAACATAGAAACAGAGGGATCTTTTCATAAAATAAATTATATTAGCCCTGGCCAGTTTGGCTCAATGGATAGAGCGTCGGCCTGCAGCCTCAAGGGTCCCTCCTGGTTTGATTTTGGTCAAGGGCATGTACCTTGGTTGCGGGCACATCCCCAGTAGGAGGTGTGCAGGAGGCAGCTGATCGATGTTTCTCTCTTATCGATGTTTCTAACTCTCTGTCCCTTTCCCTTCCTTTTAAAAATAAATAAATTATATTATGTAACTATGATGCTCAAAACTTTCCAATAGCTTCATGTCTCACTCAAAGAAAAAAAAAAGCTCTTTGACACCATCCCCTACCATTCCACGCCAGCCATACCATCCTCCTTGCTATTCTTCAAACACGCCTCACAAGATTCCCCTTCACAGATTTGCACTGGCTTCTGCCTCCCCCTAGAAAGTTCTTCCTTCAGATATCCACGTGGCTTTTTATCTCACCTCCTTCATGTCTTTGCTTAAATATCACGGTTTCAATAGGCCTTACCTTGGCCTCCCCATAAAAACTTTCACCCACTCACTGACCCATCCTCCTCTGCACCCTCGATCCCATTTACCTTGCTCCCTACTTTTTCTCTTTCCCATAGTACATATTACTTTCTAAAACACTAAGCAGTTTATTTATTAATTGTATTTATTATTTTTCACTTCTCTCCTCCTTCTAGAATGCTCACAAGCACAGGAATCTTTATTTTACTGACCTCTGTATCCTCAATACTTAGAATAGTACCTGGCACCTAGTAGGCACTTAGTATTTATTGAATGAATGAATGAATCAAGAGTGGCCCTAGTAGGGGGAAGAGAATATACAAAGATCCATAAATGAAAGAGTATATGCCTTATTCAAGCAACACAAAGACTCGAGGACAAAGATGAAAAAGGAGAGTGGCCCAAACTGAGGCTGGCAAGGCCAGCAGGAACCAGAAGATGAAGAGCTCAGTAGACCAGAGTAATGATACTGAACTTCAGAGCAAGGAAAATCCATTGAGGAGTTATAACCATGAGAGTGGTGTGATAATAGTTGGGAGAGATCATTAACAGTTATATAGGAAATGGGCTGGTGGGGGTAGGGTGGGGGAAGATAGGAGAGACTAGAAGAAAGAGACCAGTTAATAAGCTATTGGACTAGTCCGGCCAGTGTGGCTCAGTTGTTGATCTTCAACCCATGAATCAGGAGGTCACGGTTCAATTCTTGGTAAGGGCACATGCCTGGGTTGTGGGCTTGATCCCAGTAGGGGGTGTGCAGGAGGCAGCCCATTGATGATTCTCTCTCATCATTGATGTTGCTCTCTATCCCTCTCCCTTCCTCTCTGAAATCAATAAAAACATATTTTTAAAATTTTTAAAAAGAAGCTATTGGACTATAGTTGATAACATTATCTATATATATAAAAGGCTAATACGCTAAGTGTCCATGCTAAGTGTCCATCTGGGTAATAACGTCACATAACAACACCCAGCTTCCTCTCCCTAGCGATGACTAGCCTCCTTGCAATTTCTTCAGCCCAGGAACATGACTTGCTTTTTAGCCAGGTGGAAACATTTCACACTTTAACCAAATGTCTGTGAAGCATTTTCCCATGCCCCATCTCATTTGATCCTCACAGAAGTCCTGGAGTAGGTAGATAGGAGACTCAGTGGAATCCTATTTTCTTTTCATTAGCCAGAAAACGGAGATTTAGAAACCTTAGAAACTTGACCCAACTGAAAAGAAGTAAGAAATGGTAGACCTTGAAAATTACTTCAGGTTTTCTCACTGTGCAGAATATAATCAAACACCGCTGCAATTAAATATTTTACCCTTTGTTCTCCCTGCATGATCTACAATAATAATCTGCTTCATGTTGATATTTACTGCTGTACTGCTGACAATTATCTGAAAGAGAAGTTGGGGCGCTTCACTGGGCTGGAAAAAGTTTAGCCAAATCAGAAAGCAGGTCTAATTAAGCAAGTTTGTTCTATATCTAGAAAAGGCTAAGTTGACACGCACATGCATGATACATATAAAGCTCTGGCTGGCGCCAATCGCACACATGTGTTTCAATCTGTCATTGTCAATCGTGAATTTGATTGACACTTTTATTATAGAGAAAGGGCGAATAGCGATATTAAAATATTTATTCTAATTAATTTCCTTTCAATGTGCACGAATTCGTGCACCAGGCCACTAGTATTTTATAACTGAAACTTGCTAAAAGAGTATAATTTAAATGTTCTCACAAAAAAGGTTAATATGTGAGATAATAGATATATTAACCTGGGGAATCCTTTCATAATGTATATCAAATCATCATGTTGTAAAGTGTTAATAGTTTACAAGCTTATTCATTATACCTCAATAAAGCTGGAGGTAATTATCATACAGTAAAATGTGTTTTTAAAAGAGGTTCTTGGGGTAGTCCAGACAAGAGGTGATAGTGTCTCAAGCTAATTTGGGTGGTGGCAATGAACATGTAATAAAGTGGAAAAATAATAAAAATATATAGAAAGTAGAATCAGCTCTAATGATGAACCAAAAGAAGAGGGTCTTTAATGAGAAGTGTGTGGTCATTTGGTTGACTGCTACAAAAGGTCAAGCGAACAAGGACTAAAAAATGTCTATTGGAATTTAGTGACAGGGAAGTAATTAGCGATCTTGTCAAGAGCATCCCCAAGAAATGGAGATGGTGAAAGTCAGCCTGAGTACATTGACAAGTGAGTGCAATCTGAGGAAGTGGAGGCCACTTTACATATCTACCATGCATCAAACACTTATAGGCTCTCAATATATGCCACTTTCCTCCCTCCCTTCCCTGTGATAATGACAGTGCACAATTGCAATGGTATTGCTAATTAAACCCTAGGTAAAGAAAATACGTGAAATTAAAATAATACCCTAAGTAGTTAAATATTTACTATTCCTTTGATATCAGATTAAATAAAACATTAAATTCAAAAATTGATGAGGAAAGCAGCTGGTATTGAATATTCAAGCTCCCAGGGGAACACATTAATGAATCATTTTTAAAGCTGGACAGCTTCACACTTATTCTGTTCAAAGAATAGGAACACAATCATTTCTCAATTATCACTTTATAAAATGAATAGACTAGGTGTACCGGTTAATAATGCGGATGTTTTTCAATAGATGGAGTTACACATATGTTGATATATATGAGATCTGATATGTATGCTATTTTGTTGTATTGACAACAAGCTTAAAAACTTCATATGTCAAATTTTCTGAAGGTGTTAACATCATAGATATTTTTACGCTTAAAAATGTTGAATTTTGTGCCAAAAAAAGAGCATTTGCGGGAAGTTTTAATTCATTATTTTATTTTGAAGAAAAGTGCTGCTGAAAGTTGTATACTTCAGGAAGCTTATGGTGAACATGCTCCATCTGAAGATACTTGTGAACGCTGGTTTAAACGCTTTAAAAGTGATGATTTAGATGTGAACGATAAAGAACGTCCAGGTCAACTGAAAAAGTTTGAAGACCAACAATTACAAGCATTATTGGATGAAGATGCGTGTCAAACTCAAAAACAACTTTCAGAAAGATTAAACGTTGCTCAGCAAACAATTTCCGATCCTTTACAAGCAATGGGAAAGATTTTAAAGGAAGGAAAATGGGTGCAACATCAACTGAACGAAAGACAAATGGAAAACCAAAAAGTCATCAGTAAAATGTTGCTTCAA
>NW_005354425.1:548345-550463 GCF_000412655.1 Myotis brandtii | reverse complement strand
AAAAAAAAAAAAAAAAAGATCTTGCCTGGAAAGTATTAACCCACCCGCAGATTTCACCAGACCTTGCTCCTTCAGATTACGTTCCAATCAATGGCACATGCACTTTCTGAGCAGCACTTCGAAACATACAAAGAAGTGGAAAATTGGGTCTCTGAATGGTTTGCCTCAAAACAAGAAAAGTTCTATTGGGACGGTATCCACAAATTACCTGAAAGATGGGGGAAATGTGTAGCTAGCGATGGACATTACTTTGAACAAAGCACTTTCAATGTTTCTCTTGAAATTATCATCTTTTCTTTGGATTACAAAATCCACATTATTAACTAGTCAATAATTAGTCTGCATTTTTAACTGGTTGATAATTAATCCACATTATTAACTGGTTAATGCTTAATCTGCATTATTAACCAGTTAATAGTTAATCAGCAGATGAGTGGATTAGAAAACTGTGGTACATTTACACAATGGAATACTACGCTGAAGTAAAAAAGAAGGAACTCTTACTATCTGCAACAGCATGGATGGAACTGGAGAGCATCCTGGACTGCGTCCAGCCAATGACTGAGCACAGCATGGGGACGACACTTGGCCCATTTCTGTCGGATTCCCTTTGCTCTGTGGCTCTCCATTGGCTGGTCCAGATGTCTCAGAGCTGCACTGCTCCTCGTCTAGGTTTCAGACCTGTATGAGAATGCTTTTCCCTCCTTCATCGCCCATCTTTCACTCAATACATCTATTCTGGTTTCATTTTGGTCTCTCCTTCCCGGAGGACCAATTGACATAGAGTGTTTGCATGTGTGCTGGCTTGGGGTCAATTGGTAGAGAAAGTCAAGGTATACTCTTCAGTGGTTCTCAACCTTCTGGCCCTTTAAATACAGTTCCTCATGTTGTGACCCAACCATAAAATTATTTTCGTTGCTACTTCATAACTGTAATGTTGCTACTGTTATGAATCATAATGTAAATATCTGATATGCAGGATGGTCTTAGGCCACCCCTGTGAAAGAGTCGTTTGACCACCAAAGGGGTCGCGACCCAAAGGTTGAGAATCGCTGCCTTAATCAATAAAGAAAAAAAACACACCAAAAAAACTAGCAAGTTACAATGGTCACAGTTTTCTTCTAAAAATAGTAAGGCAGTTGTCCTGCCAGTGTGGCTCGGTGGTTGAGCATTGACCTATGAACCAGGAGGTCACAGTTCGATTCCTGGTCAGGGCACATGCCTGGTTTTCAGGCTCTATCCTCAGTGTGGGGCGTGCAGAAGGCAGCTCTTCAATGATTCTCTCTAATTGATATTTCTATCTCTCTCGCTCCCTCTCCTTTCCTCTCTGAAATCAATAAAAAAATTTTAAAAATAAGAAAGCAATTTATGTAATTTGTGCCAGTGTGCAGAGGGGAAACCAGATGGTTTTGCCAGTAAACTTTCAGATCTCTGCTAGAATAGAGAGAAACAAATGGAAGGCAAACACAGTGGCTCATGAGATAGAGAATCATTGTTTCAAATCAGAGGTAAAAAGAAATAAAGTTAATTTCATTTCCAGAAATTTCATGTTCCCAGATTTTGGAATTACTTTTCAATAATGACTCTTCTGAAGTGTAATACTAGAATGTCATTTTTGGTATTCTTGAGAAGATGGCTACCGACGGGAAGGCAGACTGCAAGACAGTGTGAGAGTGAGAGAACGAAAGGAGAGTATGTGGACGTACTGAGAGTGTAAATTTGTGGGTGAGCGATAGCTATACTCCAGGGGACTGTTGGAGACTGCTGGATCAGGCTCCCCTAACCAGGCAGCCTCCTCTGCTGCTGAAATCTCTCCCGGAGCGGCTGGCTCAGTCTCGGAGACTGCGCCATCTTGAGTGGCTGATATTGGAAGCATATACATCCAGAGACCCTGCAACCACGGCACCCAGGGTCCAGCTACGAACATAGGAACACCGGATCTCAAGCAGCATGAATACTTGGACTCAGACGAGCCCTGCTCCTCCTCACGGAAAGGTCAGATTTTGCCCAGATAAAGTGCGGTTTGTAATTCAGGTCAGAGAGAGGAACGCGTGCGCGGGGAAAGTCTGCGCCCCACAAAGTCCTCGGCCCGTTGGGGCCAGCGTGATCCGCGAGTGG
>NW_005354425.1:536413-546818 GCF_000412655.1 Myotis brandtii | reverse complement strand
AGTGCTGCAGGAACTTTGGCCTGGAAGTGCGCGAGCACCTTGGAACTGATCCTGCGCGCACTTTGGGCTTCGGAGCCCTGGGCTGGGAGCAATCGCGCGAACGGGAATTTGTCTGCCTAGCACAGGCCCAAGGATCCCTTTTCTCGGGGCAGGAGGCAGCACCAAGCACCAGTGACTTGACTGTGTTTCTTATCACCTGCGCCTGAGATCCTGATTCCCTGTGCATTCATACTAAGAGCCAGTGAATCCAATTCCTGGTGCAAGGGCACACAGGGACCCTGATTCTCAAGGCGAAGTCGCGCAAAGCAACAGAGACTCTGATACTGGACTCTTGGGGAACTCTGACTCCTGGCGCATGCTAGGGGGCTCTGGTTTTCAACACGCTCCAGGGGGGTCTCTATTTCAGCACGGTGCAGGCAGGGTCCCTAATTCTAAGGGCACATACGAGGCCACATTGAGCGCTGGCAACACTGACTCAGAGCGAGCCTGGTTCCCACCAACCAACAACAACCACACATCTTAGTGTCAGAGCTCTTCAGTGACACTAAGGTGGTGGGAGGCTCCCACTGCACACGGCCCAGGCCCACGCAACCCGACCTTTGATCCATCGGGAGATAAGCAGAATGAAGAAACGACACAACACCCAGAGGAAAGACAATGAGGAATCACCAAGAAAGGAAATTAATGAAGTTGAAGCGTGCAACATGACAGAAAAAGAATTCAGAATAATGGTTGTACAATTCATTCACCGGATGGATGAGAAAATCAACAACCTATGCAAGAATCAGGAAGAAATGAAAAGTGATATAGCTACAATCAAAAACACCATGGAAAGTTTCAACAGCAGGCTGAAAGAAGCAGAGGACCGAATTAGTGAGTTAGAAGATAAGGCAGAGAAACAAGCTCAATCTGAACAGCAACTGGAGAAAAAAATTAAAAAACAGGAGGAGAGCCTAAGGGAGCTTCGGGACAACATGAAACGAAGTAACATACGCATAATAGGGCTGCAAGAGGGACAAGAAGAGCAGCAAGGATTAGAAAATCTATTTGAAGAAATAATGACAGAAAACTTCCCAGATATGGGGAAGAAAAAAGTTACACAAGTACAGAGAGTCCCAGGCAAGATGAACCCCAAAAGACCCACACCAAGACACGTCATAATAACGATGGCAAATGTACAAGACAAAGAGAGAATCTTAAAGGCTGCAAGAGAGAAACAGAGAGTTACCTACAAAGGATCCCCCATCAGATTATCAAACGATTTCTCAACAGAAACACATCAGGCCAGGAAAGAATGGACAGAAATTTACAAAGTGATGCAAAGCAAAGGACTGAATCCAAGAATACTCTATCCAGCAAGGCTATCATTCAAAATTGAAGGGGAAATAAGAAGCTTCACAGACAAAAAAAGGCTAAGGGAGTTCATCACCACCAAGCCAGCAATGCAAGAAATGCTAAAGGGACTGGTGTAAAAAGAAGAAATAAAAAGCCCAGAAAGAAAACAGCCACACAAAAAAAGAAATGGCTACAAACAAGTACCTTTCAATAATAACTTTAAACGTAAATGGACTAAATGGTCCAATCAAAAGACATCGAGTGGCTGAATGGATAAAAAAACATGACCCATACATTTGCTGTCTACAAGAGACCCACCTCATTAAAAGGGACTCACACAGACTGAAAGTGAAGGGATGGAAAAATATCTTTCAGGCAAATGGAAATGAAAAAAAAGCTGGGGTAGCAATACTTATATCCGACAAAATAGACCTCAAAGTGAAGGCCATAACAAGAGATAAGGAAGGCCACTTCATAATACTAAAGGGATCAATACAACAAGAGGATATAACCCTGATAAACATATATGCACCCAATGCAGGAGCACCCACATACATAAGAAAACTCCTGGAAGACATCAGGGGAGAGATCGACAACAATACAATCATAGTAGGGGACTTTAATACACCACTGACATCACTGGATAAATCTGCTAGACAAAAAATCAGCAAAGAAACAGCAATCCTAAATGACTCACTAGATCAGATGGACTTAATTGACATCTTCAGAACACTTCACCCCAAAGCAACAAAATATACGTTCTTCTCAAGTGCTCATGGGACATCTTCAAAAATAGACCACATATTGGGTCACAAACAAAGTCTCCCCAAATTCAAGAAGATTGAAATCATACCAAGCATCTTCTCAGACCACAAGGGCATAATATTAGAAATAAACTACAATAAAAACAACCCAAAATACTCAAACACTTGGAAGCTGAATAGCATGTTATTAAATATTGATTGGGTTACCAATGAGATCAAAGAAGAAATTAAAAACATCCTGGAAACTAATGACAATGAAAACACAACAATCCAAAACCTTTGGGACACAATGAAAGCAGTCCTGAGAGGGAAGTTTATAGCTCTACAGGCCTACCTCAACAAACAAGAAAAAATGGTAGTAAATCATCTAAATCTACAGCTCAAAGAATTAGAAAGAGAGCAACAAGAAAAGCCCAGAGTGAGCAGAAGGAAGGAGATAATAAAGATTAGAGCAGAAATAAATGACATAGAGACCAAAAAAACAATACAGAAAATCAATGAAACCAAGAGCTGGTTCTTTGAAAGGATAAACAAGATCGACAAACCTCTAGCCAGGCTCACCAAAAAGCAAAGAGAGAGGACCCAAATAAACCAAATCAGAAATGATAGAGGCGAAATAACAACAGACCCCACAGAAATACAAATGATTGTTAAAAAATACTATGAACAACTCTACTCCAACAAACTAGACAACCTGGAGGAAATGGACATATTTCTAGAAAAATACAACATTCCAAAACTTAATCAGGAAGAATCTAAAAATCTCAACAGGCCAATAACTATGGAAGAAATTGAAGCAGTCATCAGAAAGCTTCCAGCAAACAAAAGCCCAGGACCAGACGGCTTCACAGGGGAGTTTTACCAAACATTCAAGGAAGAACTAAAACCTATCCTCCTCAGACTACTACAAAAAATCCAAGAGGAAGGAACACTTCCAAGCTCATTCTATGAAGCCAGCATCACCCTAATACCAAAACCAGGTAAAGACAACACAATGAAAGAGAATTACAGGCCAATATCCCTCATGAACATAGATGCCAAAATCCTCAACAAAATCTTAGCAAATCGGATCCAGCAGTACATCAGAAAGATCATACACCATGACCAAGTAGGATTTATCCCAGGGATGCAAGGATGGTACAATATCCGCAAATCAATCAACGTGATACATCACATAAACAAATTGAAAGAAAAAAACCACATGGTCATATCAATTGATGCAGAAAAAGCATTTGACAAAATTCAACACCCATTTTTGATAAAAACTCTCAGCAAGGTGGGAATAGAAGGATCATACCTCAACATAATAAAAGCCATATATGACAGGCCCACAGCCAACATCATACTCAATGGACAAAAACTAACACCATTTCCCCTAAGAACAGGAACAAGACAGGGATGCCCACTCTCACCACTCCTGTTCGACATAGTACTGGAAGTATTAGCCATTGCAATTAGACAAGAAGAAGAAATAAAAGGCATCCAAATTGGAAAAGAGGAAGTAAAACTGTCCTTATTTGCAGATGACATGATATTATACTTAAAAAACCCTAAAGACTCCATCAAAAAACTATTAGACTTAATAAAAGAATTCGGCAATGTAGCAGGATACAGAATTAACGCCAAGAAATCTATGGCATTTCTATACACCAATAGTGAACTTGCAGAAAGAGAGACTAAAAAAGCAATCCCATTTACCATCTCACCAAAAAAATTAAGCTACCTAGGAATAAACTTAACTAAAGAGGTAAAAGACCTCTACTCAGAAAACTACAGGACGTTGAAAAAAGAGATAGAGGAAGACATAAAGAGATGGAAGAACATACCATGTTCTTGGATTGGTAGAATCAACATCATTAAAATGTCCATACTACCCAAAGCAATCTATAAATTCAACGCACTTCCTATTAAAATACCAATGGCCTACTTCAAAGATCTAGAACGAACTCTCCAAAAATTCATCTGGAACAAAAAACGACCCCGAATAGCTGCAGCGATCCTGAGAAAGAACAAAGTAGGTGGGATCTCAATGCCGGATATCAAGCTGTATTACAAAGCCACTGTTCTCAAAACTGCCTGGTACTGGCACAAGAACAGGCATATAGATCAATGGAATAGAATAGAGAACCCAGAAATCGGCCCGAACCAATATGCTCAATTAATATTTGACAAAGGAGGCAAGAACATACAATGGAGCCAAGATAGTCTCTTCAATAAGTGGTGTTGGGAAAATTGGACAGATATATGCAAGAAAATGAAACTAGACCACCAACTTACACCATACACAAGAATAAACTCAAAATGGATAAAGGACTTAAATGTACGACAGGAAACCATAAAAATTCTAGAAGAATCCAAAGGCAACAAAATCTCAGACATATGCCAAAGCAATTTCTTCACTGATACAGCTCCTAGGGCAGTTGAAACTAAAGAGAAAATGAACAAATGGGACTACATCAAAATAAAAAGTTTCTGCACAGCAAAAGAAACCATCAACAAAACAACAAGAAAGCCCACTACATGGGAGAACATATTTGCCAACATTATATCTGATAAGGGCCTAATCTCCAACATTTATAGGGAACTCATACAACTTAACAAAAGGAAGATAAACAATCCAATCAAAAAATGGGCAAAGGACCTAAATAGACACCTTTTAAAAGAGGACATTCAGAAAGCCAAGAGACATATGAAAACATGCTCAAAGTCGCTAATCATCCGAGAGATGCAAATCAAAACAACAATGAGGTACCATCTCACACCTGTCAGACTGGCTATCATCAACAAATCAACAAACGACAAGTGCTGGAGAGGATGTGGAGAAAAAGGAACACTTGTGCACTGCTGGTGGGAATGCAGACTGGTGCAGCCACTATGGAAGACAGTATGGAGTTTCCTCAAAAAACAAAACATGGAACTCCCATTTGACCCTGTGATCCCACTTCTAGGAATATATCCCAAGAAACCAGAAACACCAATCAGAAAGGATCTATGCACCCCTATGTTCATAGCAGCACAATTCACCATAGCTAAGATTTGGAAACAGCCTAAGTGCCCATCAGTAGATGAATGGATTAGAAAACTGTGGTACATCTACACGATGGAATACTATGCTGCTGTAAAAAAGAAGGAACTCTTACCATTTGCAACAGCATGGATGGAACTGGAGAGCATTATGCTAAGTGAAATAAGCCAGTCAATGAAGGAAAAATACCACATGATCTCACTCATTTATGGATAATAAAGACCATTATAAACTTATGAACAAAAATAGATACAGAGGCAGAGCAGCCTCGAACAGACTGTCAAACTACAGCGGGAAAGCCGGGGAGGGTTGGCGGGGGGAGGGGGGGTAAGAGATCAACCGAAGGACTCGTATGCATGCGTATAAGCATAACCAATGGACACAAGACACTGGGGGGTAGGGGAGGCCGGGGGAAGGTCAACGGGAAAAAAAAGGAGACAAATGTACTACTCGTTGTAATATTTTAAGCAATTTACAAAAAGAACTGAAAAAAATAAAAACAATGCTGTATGAAAGAAAAAAGAATGTCATTTTTGTTTTAGGCACAACTTCAGAGGTGTCAAAAGAAAAATAATCCCGATACAGGCCTGCCTCTCTCCGCAGATGTGGCTGCATGGCGCCGTCTGAGACCGGCCCGAGCCCTTGACCTTTTCAATAGATGGACAAAAAATATATTTTTTTCCCCTTGACCTTCCCCCAGCCTCCCTTACCCCCTTACCTCCTTTGGAACTCCCTTAAGAAAACCGTCTTCGTCTTTGGGCGAGTCTCTTAATCTCCTTGGGAACGCTAAAGGCGGTGTCTTCCCGGAGGCCTCGCCCCGGTGACCTCAGAATACACTTCCGGTGACGCTAACGTGACCTGTAGCCCCGCCCTCTCCCGTCTCTCTTTCCGGTGGCAGAGTCTGGACGAGACATGCAGAAATGACACCTTGCAAGGGAAAGGAAAAGAAGGAAGAACAGGTCATCAGCCTCGGACCTCAGGTGGCTGAAGGAGAAAATGTATTTGGTGTCTGCCACATCTATGCATCCTTCAATGACACTTTCGTACATGTCACTGATGTTTCTGGCAAGGATATCATCTGCCGTGTGACTGGTGGGATGAAGGTGAAGGCTGACCGAGATGAATCCTCTCCATATGCAGCCATGTTGGCTGCCCAGGATGTGGCCCAGAGGTGCAAGGAGCTGGGCATCACTGCTCTTCACATCAAACTCCGGGCCACAGGAGGAAATAGGACCAAGACCCCTGGACCAGGGGCCCAGTCAGCTCTAAGAGCCCTTGACCGCTCGGGAATGAAGATCGGACGGATTGAGGATGTCACTCCCATCCCCTCCGACAGCACCTCAGAAAGGGGGGTTGCCGTGGTTGCCGTCAGTGAACAGGACTCCTCAAATTATTTTCTGTTAATAAATTGCCTTTGTGTCCGAAAAAAAAAAAAGAAAAGGGATCCCAAAGTTGGAAATAAGGAAAAAAAGGACACCATGTCACATTGGGAGGTATTTAAAAGGCCACCAAGGATCATAAGATTATCCAAGGAAAAGTACCTTTCGTTTGACACATTGTTTACTATTGGCAAAGCCTGGACTCTGTGAAGTTACCCGTTGATTTGTAGATTTGTGTCTGGTAGAAAAGATAAACCCAAAGATTATGGTTTCACTGCCCTGTGGAACATTAACCAGTTGTGTACTTAACCTAGCAATTTTGTACATTTTCTTTTACCAATTTCTATAAATACCCAGGTCCCCATATGCCCTTGTGGCCAACTTTACCATTCTGCTATCTCCCCTATCAATGAATTGAGTATCAGTTGATGTGTGTTCATTTTTTTTATATTTGTTTGAGTCATCTTGTAACTATTTTAAAATTACTTTTTGACAATGGAATGTAATCTCTTGTTTACTGAGTAAAATTTCTCATAACTTTTAAAAAAATAGTTAATCTGCATTATTAACAGGTTGATAGTTAATCTGCATTATTAACCGATTAATAGTTAATCCACATCATTAACTGGTTGATAATTAATCCACTTTATTAGCCATAATAATGTGGATTTTGTAATAAAAGAAAACATAATAATCTCAAGAGAAACATCAAAAGTAATGATCATCGCTAGCTATACATTTTCCCCATCTTTCAGGTAATTTGTGAATACCGTCCCAAAAGAACTTTTCTTGTTTTGAGGCAAATTCAGTGACGACCCAATTTTCCACTTCTTATGTTTTGAAGTGCTGCTCAGAAAGTGTGTGTGCCATCAATCAGAACAAGTGGTAATCTGAAGGAGCAATACAAGAAAATAGTATACATATCAAATCACATATATATCAACATAGTAACTCCATCTATTGAAAAAAATCTGCATTATTAACCAGTACATTAGTAAATTTCTGATTAGTCTGCTCCCAAAATGTAAATGACCTTTCAACATAATAATAAATGTTTATTGTAAGAAATTTAGGCATTAACCTAGTATATAAAGAAGAAAGAAGATACAGAGTTTCAGTTTGCAGCATGAAAAATGTTCTGGATAGATGGTAGTGATAGTTGGATAGCAATGCAAATGTACTTAATGCCAATCAACTCTACACTTAAAAGGGGGGGATATATGGTGATGGAAGGAGACGACTTGGGCTGGTGAACACACAATACAATATACAGATGATGTATTATAGAATTGTACCCATGAAACCTATACAATTTTATTAACTAACTAGAGGCATGCAATGGGGTGGGGGGTTGTCCCTCAGCCTGGCCTGCACCCTCTTCAATCTGGGACCCCTCAGGGGATGTCTGACTGCCTGTCAGAATCCAATCACTGGTTCCTAACCACTTGCCTGCCTGCCTGCCTGCCTGCCTGCCTGCCTGCCTGATCACCCCTAACTTCGCCCCTGCTGGCCTGATCGCCTTTAACTGCCTCTGCCTCATCCAGCACGTGGGACCCAGGATTCCCTCCCTCTGGCTGGCCGCAGGCACCCAGGTCCTGGGCTGGCTTTGCCCAGGCCAGCGACAGCCGAAGGGGACCGCGGGCGGGCAGCTTGTCCCTCTCCCAGGCCAGGCCGCAGGCACAGGTGCAGCTACTGGCACCAGCGATCATCAAACTCCGGGCCACAGCCTGGCTGGTCCCCATTCCTCTCTTGCGAGCTCATTTGTGCCTGGCTGGTCCCCATTCCTCTCTCCCCAGTGTTGAGTGTCTGAGCCGTTACAGTTACAGCGTGACTGGTGAGAGGGTGTGATGACCATTTGCATATTAGCTCTTTATTATATAGGATGTCACCCCAATAAATTCAAATAAAAAAACTCTACATTTAAAAATGGATTAAGTGGTAAATTTTATGCTATGTATAGTTTATGCACAATTTTTAAAATAAACAATTTTTAAAACAAAAAGAAGAAAGGAGATATCACTCTCTATTCCCACTGCTTAAGTTAGCATATAGAATCCATTATTAATATATTCATTCAACAGATATTTATTGAATGCCTGCTATATGCCAAGCACATGTCTAGTGTGAACATTTGTGAACAAAACAACATCCTTCTCCTTGTGGAGATTACTTCTAATGGGGGAGAAAGAAAATAAACAAATGGTGCTCACTTCGGCAGCACATATACTAAAATTGAAACAATACAGAGAAGATTAGCATGGCCCCTGCGCAAGGATGACATGCAAATTCGTGAAGCATTCCATATTTTTTTAAAAAAACAAAAACAAAAAAAGGAAAATAAACAAATGAACAGGGAAGGGTGTACATGGGCAAGCAGAAGTAGGTTTACAGTTGTGAGTATGCAAAAGAGTTTATTCTTTATATTATTATTTATCAATTATTGTATTATTTATTTGTATTATTTCCATATGAACCACTGTAAACCTACTTACTCCAACTCTGTATTATGTCAGATGATGACAAATCAGATAGAGAAAAATAAGGCAGAGAAGAGAGATTATGAGTGATAGGGGAGGTTGTAATTTTAACAAGGAAGGCCTCACTGATAGTGACATATGAGCAGAGACCAGGCAGAAATAAGGGAGTGAGTCATGCATATATCGGAAAGAAAAGTGTTCTAGGCAGGAGGAATAATCAGGCTAAAGTCCCAAGGCAGAAATAGGTTTGGCATGTGCAAGGAACCACAAAAAAAAAAAAAAAAAAAAAAAAGCGTTGCTGAAATGTAATAAATCAGGGAAGCGGAGTAAGAAAAAGGTCAGCCAGACCAGTGTTACTCAGTGGTTGGGCCTCAACCTTTGAACCAGGAGATCATAGTTCAATTCCCGGTCAGGGCACATGCAGGGGTTGTGGACTCCATCCCCAGTAGCGGGTGTGCACAAGGCAGCCAATCAATGATTCTCTGTCATCATTGATGTTTCCATCTCTCTCTCCCACTCCCTTCCTCTCTGTAATCAATAAAAATATATTTTTTAAAAAAGAAAGAAGATCAGAGAGGTAAAGAGGAGCACAGATCAAGTAGGTCTCTGAAGGCCATAGAAAGGACTTTGGACTTTACTCTGAATAAGGATGGAAATTATTGGAGAGTTTTAGTTTTAAGCAGAGGAGAGACCTGATGTGACTTCAGTTTAAAATGATCACTTTGGCTGCTGTATTGAGATTAAACTGAAAGAGGGCAAGGCTGGAAGCAGGGAGAAAAATTAGCAGGCTATTGCAATAATACAGGTGGAAAATTATGGTGGCAATGAAGATGGTGAGAAGTGCTCAGTCTCTGTACATATGTGGAAGTAGAGACAATAGCATTTGCTGAGGGACTGGATATGAGCAGGGGTAGATCTGGACTTTGTGTAGCCTGAAACTTATACAACTTGGGGTGTTCTCTGTTAAGAAAAAGGACACAGCCCAGTCTGAGTGGCTCAGTGGTTGAGCATCAACCTATGAACCAGGAGGTCGTGGCTCAATTCCAGTTCAGGGTACATGCCTGGATTTGGAGCTCAGTCCCCAGTAGGAGGCATGCAGGAGGCAGCTGATCAATGATTTTCTCTCATCATTGATGTTTCTCTCTCCCTCTTCCTCTCTGAAATCAATAAAAATATTTTTTAAAAAGAAAAGGGATACAAAATTAGATGCAAATGTGAAAATTTAAAATGAGAAAAGAAATCACAATATAGTTTTTAAATATTTATTTTTCAAATACAGTTTACATTCACTATTATTTTGTATTAGTTTCAGGTGTACAGCATGGTGGTTAGACAATCATATACTTTACAAAGTGTTTCCCCTGATATTTTCAGTACCCATCTGACACCGTACATGGTTATTACAATATTATTAATTATATTTAT
>NW_005354425.1:488596-536214 GCF_000412655.1 Myotis brandtii | reverse complement strand
TTCATATTTTAAATATATATATTTTTAAATATATTTTATTGATTTCTTACAGAGAGGAAGGGAGAGGGATAGAGAGTTAGAAACATCGATGAGAGAGAAACACCGATTGGCTGCCTCCTGCACACCTCCTACTGAAGATCGAGCCCGCAACCCCTGCATGTGCCCTTGACCAGAATCAAACCTGGGACCCTTCAGTCCGCAGGCCAATGCTCTATCCATTGAGCCAAACCTGATAGGGTATTGATTATATTTCTTATACTGTACTTTACATCCCCATGACTATTTTGTAACTATCAATCTGTACTTCTCAATCTCTTCATCTTTAATACCCAGTCCCCCAATCCCCACCCCTCTGGCAACTATAGTCTGTTCTCTGTATCTATGAGTTTGTTTCTGTTTTGTTTGTTTATACTGTTCTTTAGGTTCCACATATAAGTGAAATCATGTGGTATTTGTCTTTCTCTGACAGGCTTATTTCACTGGGCATACCCTCTAGGTCCATCCATGCTGTCACAAATTGTAAGATTTCCTTCCTTTTTATGGCCAAGTAATACTCCATTGTATATGTGTGCCACCACTTTTTTATTCACTCATCTATTGATGAACATTTAGGTTGCTTCAATAGCTTGGCTATTGTAAATAACACTGCAATGAATATAAGATGCATATATTGTTTTGAATTGGTGGTTTTTATTTCTTCAGATACATACCCTGGGTCATAAGACAGTTCCATTTTTAATTTTTTAAAGACACTCCATACTATTTTCCACAGTGGCTGCACCAATCTGCACTCCCACCAACAGTACATGAGGGTTCCCTTTTCTCCACATCCTTGCCAACACTTGTTTGTTGTTTTATTGATAATAGCCATTCTGACAGGTTTGAGATAATATTTCATTGTGGTTTTAATTTGCATTTCTCTGCTGATTAGTGACATTGAGTATATTTTCATATGTCTATGAGCCATCTGTATGTCCTCTTTAGAGAGGTGTCTATTAAGGTCATTTGCCCATTTTTTAGTTGGATTGTTTTTTGTGTTGAGTTGTATGAGTTCCTTATAAATTTTGGATATTAACCCCTTACCAGATGTATTATCAGAGAATATACATCCTGCCATTCAGTGGGTTGTCTTTTCATTCTGTTTACAGTTTCCTTTGCTGTGCAAAAACTTTTTAGCTTAATGTAGTCCCATTTCTTTATTTTTTGTTTGTTTTCCTTGCCTAAGAAGATATATCAGAAAAAAAATATTACTAAGACAAATGTCTAAGATTTTACTGTCTATGTTTTCTTCTATAAGTTTTATGGTTTTAGGTTTTCTATCCTATCCTATAAGTCTAATCCATTTTGAGTTTATTCTTGTATATGATGTAAGAAGATGGTCTAGTTTAATTTTTTTGCATGTATCTGTCTAATTTTCTCAACACAATTTATTAAATAGACTATTTTTACCCATTGTATGGTCTTGCCTCCTTTGTCAAATATTAATTGACCATATAGGCATGAGTTTATTTCTGGACTCTCTATTCTGCTCCATTGATCTATATGCCTGTTTTATGCCAACACCATGCTGTTTTGATTACTATGACCTTGTAATATAGTTTGATATCAGATAACATGATACCGCCCACCTTATTTTTCTTTCCCAAGATTGCTGTGCCTATTTGGGGTCTTTTGTGGTTCCACATCAAATTTTGGATCATTTGTTCTAGTTCTGTGAAGTACGCCACTTTTCCCTTTTTTTTTTTTTGTATTAAGCCTTCACAAAGGCTGGTTTGTTGTTTTTGTTTGTTTGTTTGTTTGTTTGTTTGTTTGTTTTGTTTTCTTATCCTCACCTAAAGATATTTTTTCATTGATTTTTAGAGAGAGTGGAAGAGAGAGGGAAAGATGGGGAGAAACATCGGTGTGAGAAAAATACATCGATTGGCTGCCTCCTGCACAAGCCCTGACCAGGGCCTGGGCCAGGGAGGAGCCTGCAACCGAGGTATGTGCCCTTGACTGGAATCGAACCTGGGTCCTTTTCATCCACAGACTGGTGCTCTATCCATTCAGCCAAATTGGCTAGGGCCACCATTGGTATTTTGATAGGAATTGCAATAAATCTATTGATTGCTTTGGGTAGTATGGACATTTTAACTATGTTAATTCTTCCTATCCATGAGCATGGTGTATGCTTCCATTTATTTGTATCCTTTTTTAATGTATTTTTATTGATTTCAGAGAGGAAGAGAAAGAGAGAGACAGAAACACCAAAGATGAGAGAGAACCATTGATAAGCCTCCTCCTGCATGCCTCACACTGGGGACGGAGCCTTGAACCTAGGCGTGTGCCCCGATTGGGAATTCAACAGAGACCTCCCAGTTCATAGGTCCACACCCAACCACTGAGCCACGCTGGCCGGCTCTTTGTATCTTCTTCGATTTCTTTCTTCAGTATCTTATAATGTTCTGAGTACAGTCTTGGTTAAATTTATAGCTAGGTATTTTTTTACTTTCTGATGCAATTGGAAATGGGGTTGTTTTCTTAGTTACCCTTTCTAATAGTTCACTTTTGGTGTATAAAAATGCAACTGATATCTGGATATTTAGTTTGTATCTTGCTACTTTATGAATTTATCAGTTCCAATAGAATTTTGGTAGAATCTTTAGGGTTCTCTATATACCGTATCATGTCATCTGCAAATAATGACAGTTTTAATTCTTCCTTTCCAATTTGTATGTATTTTATTTCTTGTTCTTGTCTGATACCTGTGGCTAGTACTTTCAGTACTATCTATACTAATAAAAGGGTAGTATGCTAATTAGACTGGACGACCATTTGGATGTCCTTCCAGACAAAGCCGCAGTGGTTGCCTGAAGCTCAGGCAAGCCACAGATGGTGGCTGCCACTACCCAGGACTGGCCCAAGGCTCAGGCAAGCTGTAGTGGCTGCCAGGGCCGAAGCTCAGGCAGCCGTGTGGCTGGCAGTGGCAGCAGCAGAAGCTTGGTGGGGGCGTCGCCTTTCCCTGATTGCTGGGTCACCTCCTGCAGAGGAAAGCCAGAGGCAGCAGCAGCAAGGAGGTGATGGGGGTGGTGCCTTCTCCTGATCAGCAAGACTGTGGCTTAGCCACAGTAGCACATTCCCTGAGGGTTCCCGGACTGTGAGGGGGGCAGGCCAGGCTGAGGGACCGCCCCAGTGCACGAATTTTTGTGCACCGGGCTTCTAGTGTTAAATAAGAGTGGTGAAAGTAGGTTTCATTGTCTTTTCCCTGATTGTAAAGCAAGCTTTTCCCCATTGAATATGACATTAGCTGTGGATTTGTCATATATGGCTTTTATTATGTTGATATATGTTCCCTCTATTCCCACTGTGCTGGGAGTTTATATCATAAATGGGTGCTGGATTTTGTCAAAAGCTTTTTCTGCATCTATTTATAAGATTATATGATTTTTATCTACTTTATTTATGTGGTGTATCACATTTATTGATTTGCAGATATTGTATCAACCTTGCATCCCCAGAATAAATCTCACTTGATCATGATGTATGATCTTTTAAATGTATTGATGAATTTGGTTTGCTATTCAAACAAAATACTATTTTGTTGAGAATTTTTGCATCCATGCTCATCAGGGATATTAGCCTATAATTTTCTTTCTTTGTAATGTCTTTATCTGGTTTTGGAATTAAGATAATGTTGGCCTTGTAAAATGAGTTTTTTGGAATAGTTTGAGAAGGATAGGTGTTAGTTCTTCTTTAAATGTTTGGTAAAAATTACCTGTGAAGCCATCTGTTCCAGGGTTTTTCTCTTCTTTCTTTTAAAAAAATTGTATATTTTTCAATCTTACTTATATTTTCAATGAACTAACTCTTGGTTTCATTGATCTTTTGTATTTTTTAGACACTTAGTCTAAAAGTTTATAAAAGCTGACAAATACAATACTATAAACATCATAAAAACTAGAAAAATAACCCAATATTAGCGTAAGGCCTTTTTCTTATATTGTTGGTTGTGTACTATTTATTCACTTGCCCATATGATGATTTTACATTATTTTCTGTAAAAGAATAGAAAGAGCCAGGCTGGTGTGGTTCAGTGTTTGAGCATCAACCTAGGAACCAGGAAGTCACAGTTCAATTCCAGTCAGGGCACATGCTCAGTCTGTAAGCTAAATCCCCAGCAGGGGGCGTACAGGAGGCAGCTGATCTATTATGATGTTTCTCTCTTATCATGTTTTTATCTCTCTATTCCTCTCTCTTTCTCTCTCTCTAAAATCAATAAAACATATTTTAAAAATAATATTAAAATAATAGAAAGAATTATTTCTACCATAGTTGATAAAAATTTGTACTTTATTATTAATGCTTTTATTTCATTTTTATCATTGATAGAGTTTTTAATTGCCATTGTGATAATATTAAAACAGATTTTGACAGGCTAATAATCTTTGTTTCAGTTAACATATTTAGCTTCCTACCATATTTAAATTCTTGTTCATCAAAAATTCCAAAAAAGAAATATAAAATTTATCTGAAAATAATTCATTTAAATGGGTAACTCAAATGTATTTAAAAATTGATACTGCATGTATTGTTGTGTGATTACATAATTAAGTAACTCAATAACTCATACACTGAGTTATTGATTAATATGTTTGAGCTTTTTGTAACTGGAAAACTTGTTTTTTCAGGCTAGTTCACTGTGTCTGTGACAATTTTATGTGCCAATTCATCTGAAACTACCAAGCTTCATCAGAATAAGATGAGTCAAATACACTAAAACATGATCCAATATGTTAAAATGGATAAAACATAGAAATTCATAAATAGACAAAATTACAATTTGTAGTACTGCTAAAGGGTTGTATTCTGCAAATATAGGATTTCTGATAAATTCTATTTCACAAGAGTCCCATAAAAACATGATGCAGACACTATGAAAAACAGTATGGAGCCCTCTCAAAAAATTTAAAATAGAACTACCATATGACCCAGCAATTTCACTTCTGGTAATATATCCAAAAGAATTAAATTAGGATCTCGAAAGGATATCTGCACTTCCACGTTCATTGTAGCACTACTCACAACAGCCAAGTTATGGAAACAACCTAAATGGCCATTGACAGATGAATGGATAAACAAAATATAGTATGTACATACCATGGAATATTATTCAGCCTTAAAAAAGAAATAAATCCTTTCACATACTACAACATGCTTGAACCTTCAGGACATTGTGCTAAGTGAAGTAAGCCAGTCACAGAAAGACTAATATTTCATGATTCCACTTATATGAGTATCTAAAATAGCCAAACTCAGAAACAACGCTTAGAATAGTAGTTGACAAGAGATGGGAGGAATGGGGGTAATGAGAAGTTACTAATCAATGGGTTTAAAATTTCAGTTATGCAAATGGAATAAGTTCTAGAGATCTGCTGTACATTATAGTGCTTATAGTCAACAATGACGGATTTTACACTTAAAATTTTGTTAAGAATGTAGATCTTGTCTTAGCTGGTTTGGCTCAGTGGATAGAGTGCCAGCCTGAGGACTGAAGAGTCCCAGGTTTGATTCCAGTCAAGGGCACATGCCCAGGTTTTGGGCTCGAATGGGGGTGTGCAGGAAGTAGCTAATCAATGATTCCCTCTCATCATTGATGTTTCTATCTCCCTCTCCCTCCCTCTCTGAAATGAATAAAAATATACTTTTTAAAAAAAGAGTATAGATCTTACGCTGTTTTCTTAACACAGTAAAATATGGATGGTGCATTTATAGTTGTTTATGTTGCATTATTGAGTATTTTGGTAACAGAAGAAAATTCCCATTCTAACTAAGCAATACTGAATTATATAATCACGTAACAATCCTATATAGTTTTACATGTCCAGTGAATGGAAGAATTTTCCACAGGCTAGTGTCTGGCTTCGTACACTCGAAATCTCACTTCTCTTCAACTTTACATATTTCCTATGCTCGGTACTATAGGATGCATTAGTTTCAAGATATGGTCTCTGGCCCTATACCCTTAGTCAGCATAGCATGAGGAAAAGTGTTCCTGGAACACTTTTTTTTAATGCCAGGATGGTTAACAATGACACGGAAATGACTGAAAGCCATGTAAATATATCTGATCACACCCAAAATAAATATAAACCTAGTTCAACTTTCCCCAAAATGTCCATAGCGCCCCAATACCAACCCCACCACAAAGGGGAAAGTGACAGAGGGAAAGCTTGAGTGAAAAGAGAGCTATATTGGCTGATTGCAATTACAATATTTTACTTTTGCAAAATTTTTAAAAAAAGCATATGCTATGTTATCTCACTGTTAGAGCTTTGTAAAAGGCTGCTGCAAATGAGGAGCTCTGGTGCTTAAGCTTCATAGCTTCACAGTAAATTTTATATTAGGCATGAAGTGTGAGAGAAAGAGGAGTTAAGAATGATGCCCATGTTTTTGGCCTAAGCAACTGGGAAGTGAAGTTGCCATTTACTGAAATATAGATTAAGAAAAGAGAAGTTTTCTGGGTAAAAATAAGAAGTTCATTTTGGGACAGAAAAGGTTTATGATGTCTAGTAGACAGCTAAGAGAAGGTGTTTGGTAGGCAGTTGGCTATATGGGCCTGGAGTTCATGGGGAGAGATTTGGCAGAAGAAGTCAATTAAGGAGACAACATCACATAGAGTGTATTTGAAACCGTGATGTCAGATATGGAGTGAGGACAGAGAGAGAAAAGAGGTAGACCAGGATGAAGCTCTGGAAACTCTATTGTTGAGGAAGTTGGGGAAAGGAAGAGGGATGAATAAAGGAGCCAGAGAAAGGAGCCAATCGGTCTGAAAGAAACAATGAAAGTGTGAGGGCCTGGAAGCCAAGTGAAAAAAGTGTTTCAAAGAGGAAGGAGTGATCAGCACAGCTGGTGTGGCTCAGTGGTTGAGCATCGACCTATGAACCAGGAGGTAGTTCAATTCTTCCCAATCAGGGCACATGCCCGGGTTGCAGGCTCCATCCCCAGTGAGGGGAGTGCAGGAGGCAACCGATCAATGATTGTCTCTCATCACTGATGTTTCTATCTCTCTCTTCTCCCTTCCTCTCTGAAATCAATAAAAATATTTTTTTAAAAAGAGGAAGGAGTGGTCAACTATTTCAAATAATATAAGGACCAAGAATTGACATTAAGCCTGATATTGGATGTTAGAATCACTGAGATCAATGGTAATGGAGAGCATGCCAAGAGTTGGTTGGAGTGAGTCAGAGAACATGGAAGGAGTAGAATTAGAGATAGTGATCATACTTGGTGTTCTGGGACCAGCATTTCTCAGTAAAATCTCTTGGGATTGTTCACTATCAGCACATATAGATCTACTTCATTGTTTGTAAAAGTTGTTTAGTGTAAGGATTACTACTGTATAATTTATTTATATAGTTCCTTTTTCATGAACATTTGGCTGTTAATCTCGGCAATTATAAATGATGTTGCAATGAATATCCTTAAAGATACATTTTTGTGAACATGCAAAATATGCCTCTAAGATCGATTTCTGAATTCTGAAATTGCTAAATAAAGAGTATGCACATTTCCAATGGAACCAAGATAGTCTCTTCAATAAATGGTGTTGGGAAAATTGGACAGATATATGCAAGAAAATGAAACTAGACCACCAACTTACACCATACACAAGAATAAACTCAAAATGGATAAAGGACTTAAATGTACGACAGGAAACCATAAAAATTCTAGAAGAATCCAAAGGCAACAAAATCTCAGACATATGCCAAAGCAATTTCTTCACTGATACAGCTCCTAGGGCACTTGAAACTAAAGAGAAAATGAACAAATGGGACTACATCAAAATAAAAAGCTTCTGCACAGCAAAAGAAACCATCAACAAAACAACAAGAAAACCCACTGCATGGGAAAACATATTTGCCAACGTCATATCTGATAAGGGCCTAATCTCCAAAATTTATAGGGAACTCATACAACTTAACAAAAAGAAGATAAACAATCCAATCAAAAAATGGGCAAAGGATCTAAATAGACACCTTTCAAAAGAGGACATTCAGAAAGCCAAGAGACATATGAAAACATGCTCAAAGTCACTAATCATCCGAGAGATGCAAATCAAAACAACAATGAGGTACCATCTCACACCTGTCAGAATGGCTATCATCAACAAATCAACAAACGACAAGTGCTGGAGAGGATGTGGAGAAAAAGGAACACTTGTGCACTGCTGGTGGGAATGCAGACTGGTGCAGCCACTATGGAAGACAGTATGGAGTTTCCTCAAAAAGCTGGAAATGGAACTCCCATTTGACCCTGTGATCCCACTTCTAGGAATATATCCCAAGAAACCAGAAACACCAATCAGAAAGGATATGTGCACCCATATGTTCATAGCAGCACAATTCACCATAGCTAAGATCTGGAAACAGCCTAAGTGCCCATCAGTAGATGAATGGATTAGAAAACTGTGGTACATCTACACGATGGAATACTATGCTGCTGTAAAAAAGAAGGAACTCTTACCATTTGCAACAGCATGGATGGAACTGGAGAGCATTATGCTAAGTGAAATAAGCCAGTCAATGAAGGAAAAATACCACATGATCTCACTCATTCATGGATAATAAAGACCATTACAAACTTTTGAACAATAATAGATACAGAGGCAGAGCTGCCTCAAACTGATTGTCAAACTGCAGTGGGAAGGCCAGAGAGGGTTGGGGGGCAGAAGGGAGGGGAGTAAGAGATCAACCGAAGGACTTGTATGCATGCATATAAGATACCCTTTGTAATACTTTTAGCAAAAAAAAAAATATTTGAAAAGTAAAAAAAAAAATGAGTATGCACATTTCAGTTTTGGCGCATATTACCAAATTGCTCTCAGTTGACTTTCTCAACAGTAATAGATGAGAACCGCTCTTTCCTCACACCTTTTTAAGCACTGAACACTAATAATTTTTAACCTTTGTCACCCTGAAAGGGTTTTAAAATAGCAAGGTTATTTTAATTTGCCTGTCTCTGGTCACCAGTAAAGCACAACAACTGTTCATGTTTATTTCCATTTATACTTCTTCTTTTGTATTACAAACAGGGACTTTGCCAATTTTTCTATTTGAGCACATGTCTTCTTTTTATTTTAATCAATTTGTTAGAAACCTGTCATGTATGTTGCAAGTATGTTTTCCCAAAATGTTGTTTGACTTGCAACATAATTTGTGGTGTTTTCAAAGCATTTGGTTGTTTTATATAATGTGGTCTAAGCATTCATTGTTTTCTTTTAATGGTGTCTGCTTTCAATGTAACATCTGTTTTTTTAACAAGAGTCACAGAAATAGATTTTAAGATTATTAACCCAAAGCTTAGAGAGAGCATGTTCTCTTTTCATAATTAATCAGACATCTACAATTGGGACGAAATTGTCCCTCCCCACCCCCAATTTTAATCAAGACTTTTCTCTTTATATTATTGGCAAAAAGACTGCCTAATTGCGATTTCTATGTATTTAGTTAATGCTTCTGTGTATTTACCTCACAATGCCTAGGGCTAATGGGAACATGTGCTTTCTCTGACAAACAAGAGAAAAAACACAAATAAGACAGTCCATTATGGGCTTTTTAAACCCTTTTTAAAAATATAACATTTCCAGCATACAAATTACATAAAATGGTAGCAATTCAGTTTCCTAGCTTTGAACGCATTTCAATTCATTCCATTTATAAAGCAGACTTGAAATTAAGTCATTCCATTCCAAAATATTTTTTAATCATGAGTTTTTTTTAAAAAGCTCTTAAGGTAAAATGTTTTTGCCTTGTATGCATGGGTTAGAAACCACTACTGGTCCATTAAATGAAACAGCTTCCATAGTATTTGAATACTGCAAATTAAACTTTCTTTAAACCTAAAAGCTGACACAAAAGAGTTTCAGTGTGAACTGAATTGTTAATTTTCTTAATGATCAACAAATCAACTCCAAAAATGTTAATTACCCACAGAATAGAGTTCACAATTTAGTTTCTTTTTTACAATAGTCCAGGTGTTTTAGAGGTAAATATTGAATTCAGTAAGTGTCCAAAGTAAGGAAAACCAAATAGAGCATCCGGGCCACAAAAAAATGTTTGCAAAAGCTTTCAGATCACAAAAAGCTGTGAAGTTGTTAAAAATATCAGAGTGCAGAAACAGATACTTCAAGCATTCCTGTTAGGGAAGCAAAACCAGGAAAAAGAATATTCTCTAATTATTTTCCTCATACTTGTCTGAGTTGGCTAATTATGAGATTGTCCCATTCACAATAGAAATAAATAAAACCCATAAAATATCTTGGACTAAACAAGAATTGAGCAGGAGGACCTCTATAAAGAAAACTATAAAAACCCCTTGTGGGACATAAAACAAGACATCAATAAATGGAAATGTATTTTATTCTTAAATAGGAAGACTCAACATTATAACATTGTTAGTTCTCCATAAATTTATCTATAAATCTAACATACACCCAAACAAAATTCTAGAAAAATTCTCTGAAGGGAGAAATGGGGAACTTGACAAAATTATCATAAAATACATTAAAATCTGGGGAGATGGGGTAACAAGTGGAGATGAATCCTATAATAAAAAAGTGTATTATAAAGCTACAGTAATTAAAAGTGTGATACAGGAATTAACAATTTAATGGAGCAGAATGGGATATAGAAACATAATCAAATATATGGGAGAGAATAGTCCTATATGATAAAATTGGATATTCATTTATTTAACAAATATTTATTGAACCATATTTGATGTACACATGCAACCTTCAAAATTTCTGCCTTAAGCAGAGTTTATATTCTCGTGAAGGAAACAAACAAACAATAAATAAAATATATAGTACATCAGACAGTGATCATTACTTTTTAGAAAACTCAGGCAGGAAAGAGAGATGGGGGTTGGAGGGATTACAATTGTAAATACTGCAGTCATCTCTGAGGTGACATTTCAGCAAAGACCAGGAGGTGAAGGCATGAGTCATGTAGATATTTGGGGAAGAGCAGAACAGATACAGCAGGGTTTCTCAATCTGGGCACTATTGACAATTTGGGTCAGACCATTCCTTGTTGTAAGGGAGGCTATTGTGTGCAATTTTAGCAGATTGGTGAGAGTGAAACAATGACTAGTGTGGGTGCCATGGAGAATGGGAGGAAAGGAATCAGAGACAGCAAGAACAGGCAACTTTTTTGAGAAATGTTGTTTTAGAGGGGAGCAGAGAAAGACAAAGTGCAGTAACTAGAGGAGGAAGTAAGTTCAAGAGAGTAGAAAAAACATCTTTGTGTGCTGATAGGAATGATGCAATGGAGAGAAAGGGCAACTGCTGGAGTGAGGTCCTTGAGTAGGAGAAAGGGGATGGCATCTAGTGCACACAGAGAGGGATGGGACCTACATAGAATCATGAAATGTCAGTTTAGAGCAACGGGAGGGCCAGCAAGGAAAAAAGACTGTTGCAGGTAAGAGGGTAGACTGTGAAGGTGAGAGCTTGTAGAAGTTCTCTTTTGCTTGCTCCTATTTTCCTAGTGAAATAGGAAGCCAGGTTACCAGATGAGAATGAAAATGGGAAAGAGGGTACAGAGGCTTAAGAAGAGAGGAAAAAGTGTGTGTGATGTGAGGTTAATTCCATTAGGTCTAGAATTAGCCTGGTCTGTTTTACTGAAGTTCCCACATGGCACTGACCTCTCATCAAGGCATGAGACACACTGTTTAATAGTGTTGCTTTGTTACCATGGGTCTGAGGAGATGCAGCTGGTCAACATTATATATTATACTAGTGTCCTGGTGCATGGATTCGTGCACATTGAAAGGAAATTAATTAGAAGAAATATTTTAATATGGCTATTCATGTCTTGCTAATGAAAAGAAAATAGGATTCTACCAAGTCTCCTATCTACCTACTCCAGGACTTCTGTGAGGATCAAATGAGATGAGGCATGGGAAAATGCTTCACAAACATTTGGTTAAACTATAAAATGCTTGCACCTGGCTATAAAGCAAGTCGGGGTCCTGGGCTGAAGAAACTGCAAGGAGGCTAGTTGCTAGGGAGAGGAAGCTGGGTGTTGCTACGTGACGTCATTAACCAGTGCCCAGCGACCATTTCCAGACTGCGACTTGGGCTGTGGGCCGCATTTTGCACCATGGGGTCTTGGAAGTGTTGGCTGCAATTTGGTGGGATGTCGCTCCGGGGTGGTGGCAGGGCCTGTATCCCACTTAGGGGAAGCCAAGTGTTGGTTTGTCAGCACCAGTTCTGCAGTGCTGTTTATTTTTAAATGGCCAGTGCGCATCATGGCAGCTCCTGTGTTGAGCATCTGCCCCCTGGTGGTCAGTGTGCATCATAGCTACTGGTCAGACAGACACTTAGCCATATAGATAGATAGATAGATAGATAGATAGATAGACAGTGAAATTGATGATTTACACCTGGTTTCAATGTGAAACCTGCCCCTCCATCCCAGAGCTCTACTATTGAGACTGGAATATGCCTGTGTGGCTGTCAAAATATAAAAAACTCCAACCAAGACTGCATTTTAGATCCTGATTCTGAGGTATTCCTTGCATATGTAAGTAGTTCCTGTTCTGAGTGAGAAAGTGCCCTGCCACAGCCCTTAGAGAGGAGGGCAGTAGGACCCCTTGCTGTAGTCTTTTCCTGTAATAACCTGTACATTTGTAAGCATTGCCATTTGGATCCTGTGAGTGTCCTTTAGCAATTAAACCCTATTCACCTGTCACTGTAAATGTGATGTGGAAGAGTCATCTAGGAGAGTGGAAAAGACCATTCACTAGTGAGGAGAAGATACATTGTTGAATATGGTGCTGGGACAAATGGTGTAGTAGATGTGTCTGTCCAGGTCACTATGATTCCTCCTAGAGAACTTTTACCCCATCTATTCCAATCCATAGGATTTCAGGATTGCGTTCACAAGAGCCATGTTTATATGAAGTTATCCATGTCCCCTAGCGGTAGCTGATCAGATCAGAGGTGAACCCCTGACCCAAATTGGACTAATCAGAGTCTCTTCCAGTCTGAAGAGTTGGCATCTTGAAGGGAGACCTAAATCCTTAATTGTTGAGCTTTGGTATGGCCGGCCAGCCTTCACTAATAGGAACAAATGGCAGAGAAAGCCGAGAGCATCAGAGATGAGAACTGGAAAGAAACCACTCTGCATTCCATACACCTTTTCCCTCCCAGATTCCAGCCCTTTAGGAAATTAAACTCCATCCCAGACCTAGGGTTTCAGGGAAATAGATCATATTCTCATAATAAGTTCCTTTTTCTCCCATGAAGCTAGTTTGAGTTAGCTCCTTTACTAGCAGCTAAAGATCCTTAAGTTATCGGCCATGGAGAAATATATAAAGCTGGATTTCTGTCTCAACACCTACACAGAAAAACATTCCAGCCCTGGCTGGTGTGGCTCGGTTGGTTGGAGCGTCATCTGGGTTCAATCCCCAGTCGGGATGCAAACCAATCGATGGGAGGCAACCAATCGATGTTTCTCCTTCACATTGATGTTTCTCTTTCTCTCCCTTCTTCTCTCTAAAATCAATTAAATTTTTTAAAATAAAAATACATCCCAGATGGAGTTAAGATTTCAATTTAAAGTAAAACAAGACCAGGAGTAAATAATAAGAGGATATTTTTATAATCTTGGAATCCAGAACCCAAAAAAGAAAAAGATTTAAATATTTGAATATATACAATTTTAAAATGTATAAACAGCCATAACACATCATAAACAAAGTCAAAAGGCACAAAATTGAAAGAAATATTTGTAACAAATACTAAAAGCAAATTACTTAAATTAGTAATAATAAAGGACTATTATAAATCAACAAGAAAAGATAAAACAAAAGTAGACAAATTGGTAAAAGACACAAACTTGTCACAGAAGATAAATTACAAATGGCCAAGAAAAATGAAAAGATGCTCAACCTGACACTTAATTCAAAAACAGATGAAAACTATAGATCAGCAAATATTAAAAAGATGAATCACCCTAGTGTTCGCAAGGTTTTGAAAAATGTGCACTCTGTTTTACTGTTGGTAAAAGTTTGGGGAGGGGTGCAATTTGGCAACATCAATCAAAATTTTTATTTTATTTTTTTTATTTTGAGAGTATGTTTATTAAAGCTGGGGACAGTGAAACGAAGGGAGACCGTAGAAAAAGTAACAGGAGAGAGCCTAGGCGCTGTTTTGCTTTGGCTCGCTACAAAGGTTATAGGAAAGATGTAAGCCAAGGTGGGGCTGCTTTTCACTCACAGGAAAGTCAGAGAAAAGGGGGCCTTGGAGACAGCTTCAGGATGAGCTGCCATTGCCCGCTACTCCCCTGGCTGAAAGTCTTTTGGGGTCTCTTAGGGTTTAGGAAAAAGAAAGTAAAAAGCTCATGCTGGAAAAAAGGCATGGGAGTACTCCAGAGAGAGCTTGCCCAATTAATTTTAGATGCGAAATACCTTTTGATGTGAGCAATTCCACTGCTAGGAATTTATCCTACAAAAATATTCACATATTGTGTGTAATGCTATATTAAAAAGATGTTTATTATAAAATGGTTTATTACAGTAAAATCTGGACACACCCAAATATCTATCACAGGGCATTGTATTTTTTTAAGAATATGGTATGTATACAGTGCCTGTGTTGCAATAATTTTAAAAAAATTTTTTAATTGCCCTAACCAGTTTGGCTCAGTGGATAGAGCGTCAGCCTGCGGACTGAAGGGTCCCAGGTTCGATTCCGGTCAAGGGCATGTACCTTGGTTGTGGGCACATCCCCAGTAGGAGGTGTGCAGGAGGCAGCTGATCAATGTTTCTCTCTCATTGATGTTTATAACTATCCCCCTTCCTTCCTCTCTGTAAAAAATCAATAAAATATATTTAAAAAAAAAAATTTTAGCCCTAGCCGGTTTGGCTAGATGGATAGAGCGTCGGCTTGCAGACTGAAGGGTCCCAGGTTCGATTCCGGTCAAGGGCACATGCCCGGGTTGCGGGCTCGATCCCCAGTGGGGGGTGTGCAGGAGGCAGCTGGTCAGTGATTCTCTCTCATCATTGATGTTTCTGACTCTCTCTCCCTCTTCCTTCCTCTCTAAAATCAATAAAAATATATTTTAAAAAATTTTTAATTGATTTCAGAAAGAAGGGAGAGGGAGAGAGAAATAAAAACATCAATGATGAGAGAGAATCTTTGATATGCTGCCTCCTGCACATCCCCTAGTGGGGATCAAGCCCGCAACCCAGGCATGTGCCCTGACTGAGACTCAAACCATGAACTCCTGGTTCATAGGTTGATGCCCAACCACTGAGAAACACCAGCTGGGCAATGCTGCTGCAATAATTTTAAAAGATTGAGGCAGCATTGTATGTGCTGACATGGAAAATTACTTAGTAGATAATTTAAGTGGAAAAACCAAGTTGTAGATCACACAAAAAGTATGATCTTATTTTTTTAAGAAGATGCGGGAGACTAAAACACCATGACCTGATAATAGTACTCACCTAAGGGTGGTAGAAATGGGGGAAAAGAGGGGGTCAGAAAGCCATTATTTATTTACTAGAGGCCTGGTGCATGAAATTCATGCACGGTGCGGGGGGTCCCTCAGCCTGGCCTGTATCCTCTCCAATCCGGGATGCTTTAGGGGATGTCTGACTGCCAGTTTAGGCCCAATCCACTGCTCTCCCCTGCCTTCCAGATCCTCCTAACTGCTCTCCCCTGCCGACCTGATCGCCTCTAACCGCCTCTGCCTCGGCCCAGACACCATGGCTTTGTCCGGAAGGACGTCCAGAAGATGTCTGGTCTAATTAGCATATTACCCTTTTATTAGTATAAATTTATTTATTTATTTTAATTTTCAATTACAGTTGACACCAAGGAAGCTTTCAATTTTTACTTTATATAGTTCTAAGTGGTTTAAAGTTTCTACAACAGACATTAACTTTGTAATAATTTTTAAATAAAATATCTTTAGGAACTCTGAGAAAAACAAATAGAAAGACATATTTTTGGATAGGAAGACACAACATCAAAATATTTCAGTTTGTTCTAAGTTAATTTATAGATTTAACATGATCTCAGTAAACTGCCTACTTTGGGGGCTTGGGAAGCTTATCTAATGATCATATGGAAAAACAAGCAAGGAAGAGTAACCAGAAAACTGCTGAAAGGGAAGGTTAATGGGAGCTAGTCTTATTAATAATAAAACATAAGAAGATTCACTTGCAGACATTGTTTGTGGTCCAATTCCTCCACCTAATTACAAGTGGTTGCTTCCTAATTCAGAATACCAATTGGGAATTTACACTGAGAAATATGCCTGCCAAGTGTTGCAAGTATTGTCAAAACAGGAAACGGAGTTAGTCTTACTAAATAATAAAGCATAAGTGATATATACAGGGTGGGATAAAAGTAAGTTTACAGTTGTTTGTATGGAAAACAATACAATAATTAATAGTAACACAAAAAAACTGTTTTGCATACTCACAACAAAAATCAACTCTGAAATGGACAAAAGACCTGAATAAACATTTCTCCATACAAATGGCCAAGAGACACATGAAAAAATGCTCAAAGTCACTAATCATCAGAGAAATGCAAATTAAAATCACAATAAGATATCACCTCAGAATGGCTACCACCAAAAAAATCAACAAACAATAAGTGCTGTGAAGGTGTGGAGAAAAGGGAACACTAGTTCACTGTTGGGAATGCAGACTGGTGCAGCCACTGTGGAAAACAGTATGGAGTTTCCTCAAAAAATTAAAAATGGAACTGCCATTTGACCCAGCAATCCACTTCTGGGAATATATCCTAAAAACCCCAAAACACCAATCAGAAAGAATATATGCACCCCTATGTTCATAGCAGCATTATTTACAGTAGCCAAGATTGGGAAGCAGCCCAAGTGCCCATCAGTAGATGAGTGGATAAAAAGGCTGTGGGACATTTGCACTATGGAATACTATGCAGCAGTAAAAAAGAGGGACGGCATGGATGGACCTGGAAAATATTATACTAAGTGAAATAAGCCAAACTGAGAAAGACAAATATCACATGATCTCACTTATTTGTGGAATCTAATAAACAAAATGAATTGACTTATTTGTGGAATCTAATGAACAAAATAAGACCCAAAGTATGGAACAGACTGACATACCTTGATGTGGGGTTGGGGGTACAAGGAGAGATAAACCAAAGAACTTATATACTTACTGGAGGCCTGATGCACAAAAATTCATGCAAGAGTAGGCCTTCCTTCCCCCGGCTGCCGGCACTGGCTTCCCTCTGGCACCCGGGACCTGGGTTTCCCTCCTCTGGCCGCCCGCAGGTACCTGGGACCCAGGCCAGCTTCCCTCAGGCCTCCCGTAGGTACCCAGGACCCGGCCAGTTTCCCTCTGGCCCTGGTTTTGTCAGAAAGGACATCCAGAATGACGCCCAGAAGATGTCCAGTCTAATTAGCATATTGCCCTTTTATTATTATAGATATGCATAGCCTATGGACACAGGCAATAGGGTAGTGAAGACCTGGGGGGACGGTAGGGGCTAGGAGAAGGGGGGAACAGGGGGAAAATGGGAGATATCTGTAATATTGTCGACAATAAAATATATATTTTTAAAAATCAACTCTGTGTTTTGCCTACTCACAACTGTAAACTTACAGTTTATTCTTGTATTACCATTTATTAATTATTGTATTATTTTCCATATGAACAACTATAAACCTACTTTTGCTTCACCCTGTGTATATAAATAGCAAGGATGTATATTGCAGCAATGTTTGTATTAGAGACAAACTGTGGAGGACTGAAATACCTAATATAGGACTAGTTAAATGAAATATGGTATGTCTATGTTAAGGAGTGCTAAACAGTCATTAAAAATAATGAAGTATGCCCTAGCCGGTTTGGCTCAGTGGATAGAGCGTTGGCCTGCAAACTGAAAGGTCCCAGGTTCGATTCCGGTCAAGGGCACATGCCCGGGTTATGGGCTCGATCCCCAGTGGGGGACTTGCAGGAGGCAGCCATCCATGATTCTTCTCTCATCATGGATGTTTCTATCTCTCTCTCCCTCTTCCTTCCTCTCTAAAATCAATAAAAATATATTTTAAAAAAATAATGAAGTAGACATGCTGACATGGAAAGATGTTCATGACCTATTGCTAATTCTGAAAAAAAATAAGTTGCAAAACAATAAACATGCTGTAATCCCACTTATGGAGTAAACACATTTGCACATGTGAACATATATACTACATGTATGTAATGCATGAAAAGTAGATAGGCGTTATGCCCATTGCTATGGTTACCTCTGAGGAAGGGACTGGAATTCAGGTGGTGAGAGAAAGGTTAATAAGGGTTTTGTTTTTGAATACTTCTAGAATGTTTGAATCTTTTTGTTGTTGTGGAAGGGAGAGGTAGAGACAGAGAAAGAGAAACATCGATGTGAGAGAGACACCTCAATTCACTGCCTCCTGCATGTGCCCTGACCAAAGCTGGGGGTCCAGCCTGCAACCAAGGTAAGAACCTGGGACCCTTTAGTCCGCAGGCTGACACTCTATCCACTGAGCCAAACCGGCTAGGCCTATTTGAATCTTTTATGATGAGAATGCATTAAGCTGTGTAAACTTGTTTTGAATCATATATGAGCATTTATTCCAATAATGCCAGCAGTATGGGGAGAGCAGTCAGTCACCCTGGAAATTCTGCTCTAACCCCCCTCATCAGTTGGCTAATTATATAGGGAGGAGGGAAAATAACTATATGCAGCTGCGAGCTGCAAGTGTAACATGGAAAGGGAAGGGTAGAGTCTGCAGTCTGACCTCCAGGAGCTCGAAATCCGATAACAAGGTGGCTAATCTTCTATAATGTTACAAACAGCTCAGCCCATTCCTGGGCCCGGAGAATTGTCAGCATTCCTGAGGCAAACTCCCAGAGGGGGTCAGGGTCCGGGCACAGCAACCAAGGCAAAGCATGTCCTGTCCTTGGTCTGCTTTTAAAATGTATTTCTTTTCTGAGTAATGGACTCATCTCGACTCCAAGGAGACTTATCTTTTACAGCCCGTTTTATCCTCCAGTTTTCCAGGGTCTTGGGCTCCAGCAGAGGGAGAGCAGAGTGGACTGGAGCTCTGTGAGCAGAGACCAGAGTTGGGGTCTCTGTCAGGGCTCTGTTAGAGCTAGGAAGGCAGACACCCTGGTTTCCTATGCTGAGTCATTCCCTCACACTGTGGAGGACAGATCTCTCAGGCAGACCTTTCTGTAATGTTTTTAAAAGTCTCTTATAACTTTACTGAAAAGTAGTTACAACCTGCTTTCTTGTAAATGTTTGGACAAACTGGACCACCAGCAAAGTTTATAAGTGAGTCTTCAGTGATTCATGCTTATTTCTTTATCCATTCAACAAATGTTTCTTAAGTTCTGCTATATGCTATATGCCAGGCACTTGTGCCCTTGGTGATTAACAGATAATGCTCTGATCCAAGGCAGCTCACTGGCCTGGGTGGTTGCTAAAGCCAGCTGTCAGATAAAGGGACTGAAACACAGGAGAAGTTGAGATGACCCTGATTGATTGTATATGATTAATGGCTACTAACAAAATAAGAAGTTAATGCCTATCACCAAAATGTCCAAAAGTGGAAAGGAATATGACAGAAGTAGAAAATTTGAATATAATGATCCAAAAAGAGGAAAGCAAACAACATTGGAAAAAATCCAACATGTCTCTTGTAAAACTTTTGCCTAAATCCTTTCTAGCTCTTGGAGCAAACTATGGAATTGACTACAGAATATTTCCTCACTTGTATTTTTGGGCCACCAAAGTGGAAACCCATGCATGGAACTCTGCATTTCCTTCTGTTATCACAGACTCAGGAAGTAGAAAGTGACAGGGTATTTCCAGGGCAGCTTGTGGAAACCTCAGAAACCATAGTTTTGTGGCTACATATCTGAACCCGCTTTTATCAGGGAAGACTGGGTTTAATGGGGCCAGAGGCAGAGTGTACGGCTTCTACCAGAGGCAGCATAGGCTGTCCAAAACCTGAAGATAAGGTCAAGTCAAAGCCCTTAGGAGAAATCTGAGGTCTGATCAACAGGATGACCTCATGCAGGCCCAAATCCAGGGTCAGAGGCAAGATCCAGACTGAGCCAAGAACTTGGTGCTGCGTCTCCTTTCAGCCTACCTGTCCCTGCCTCTCTGAGCTAACAAATCCCTTCCTCATGTTCCCCTTTGTGTCTCCTCACATCCTTTGGATTCAATTCATGATGTTGGCTTTCCTGTTAGAACCTTGACTCTTCACACAGTGCCTGGATCTCTTCCTCGGGCTTCCAAAAAGTGCTGAGACAACCCAGCCCCTGAGATTCTGCTATCCAAAAGTCAAGCCTATGGACAGCACTCCCACCCCATTTACTCTAGTCCCTTTGGTAGGGGTAGACCAGGACTCAGATCACGCCATGAAAAATCTCACTAGAGGCCCCCTGACAAGGCCCTGTCTGAGCAGTGCTCCCTTTCCTGTTTTGGCAACACTTGCAACACTTGGCAGGCATATTTCTCTGTAAATTTCTAATTGGAATTCTGGATGAGGCATCAACCACTGAAATTTAGATGGGGGAATTCTTTCCACCCCATCATGGCAATAGGCAGAGTTTAAGAGATTATTCTGAAATGTAAGACCCTCACTGGGAAGGTGGGCTTAAGGAGGGCCTCCAGGTGGGTCCATGCACAAAGTATAAAGGGAGTGGAAGCATATGGTGGTGGGAGAGGTCAATGGCAATGAGGAGGATGCAGAGTAGCAAAGTAGTTAAGAATGTGGCTCTGCCAAGCCAGTGTGGCTCAGTGGTTGAGCGTCAACCCGTGAACCAAGAGATCACCGGTTCGATTCCCCTAGCAGGGCACATGCTCAGGTTACGGGCTCGATCTCCAGTAGGGGACGTGCAGGAGGCAGCCGATTGATGTTTCTCTCTCATTGATATTTCTATATTTCTATCCTTCTCCCTTCCTCTCTCTCTAAAATCAATAAAAACATATTTTTTAAAAAGAATGTGGGCTCTGCCTGTGTTTGCATCTCGGCCAGGCCAGTTACAAACTGTGAGTCTCTGCATAAGTTAATTAACCTCTTAGAGGCTCGGTTTTTCCTTATTTGTAAAATAGGATCATAATAGCACTTATTGCTGTTATGAGAATTAAGTGAGATAGTACTACAGAAGACTTAGCACAATGCCCAGCACATAGGAAGGTACTCAGTAAATGTCACCTGCTTCAGAGGAGAGAGTCAAGGTTAAGGAGGTTCCAACAGGCAGGAAAAGGGGAGTGAAAGAGGTAAGAAAGACTCAGATAGATTTTGTCTAATTCCCACTCTTTTCCAGGAAATTGGTTAAAAATGAAGGGCCAACCTTGAGTATTTCAGATGTTTACCCAGAAACATATTTGCATGCTTTCTACATTTCCCTGTCAATACTGATTTCCAGTCCCAACTCTGACTTTGTCTAGCTGTGTGACCTTGGTCAAGTCTCCTAATCTTTCTATGCCTCCATTTTTCCAAATGTAAAACTAGGAGGTTGTTATAGGAAAATGTTAAGGTCATTCCTATTCTAATATTCTGGGTCTATCTAACATTCTTTGTCGTTTTCTTTTGGAAAGTGTTATGAGTTTAATTATGTCCCCCAAAAAGGTATGTGGAAGTCCTAACTCCTGGTACCTGTAAATGTGACCTTATTTGGAAATAATTGCAGATATAATCAAGTTAAGATGAGGTCTTTAAGGTGGGCCCTAGTCTAATACAACTGGTGTCCTTAAAAGAAGAATAGAAGACATACAGAAACATTTAGCAAGGAAACATTTAGCTTTGGGAAAATAGTTCAACAGGCACATAAAATAAATGATTCATTCATTTTCACACTCATAGTCATGCTATTAGAGACAACTGTCTTAAGCATCAAATAAAGCTCACATGCAAATCAATGTAATCCAAACTCAGCCTTTTGGCTAAGATCAAGTGTAGTATCTGTTCTTATCAGTTTAATACTTTTAAAAATCATTGAACAACTTAGCTGGCTGGTGTGGCTCAGCAGTTGAGCATTGACCCAGGAACCAAGAAGTTGCCAGTTTGATTCTTGGTCAGGGGCATGCAGAGGCAGCCCGTCAATGATATTCCTCTCTCATCAATGTTTCTATCTCTCTATTCCTTTCCCTTCCTCTCTCTCTAAAAAAAATCAATAAAAACATATTTTTTAAAATTATTAAGCAACTTGACATATCTTTTAATTATGTATACCATGAATTAACATTTCTACACTGAATTTTTTAAAACTGGCAAAGACCTCTCATTTTTCAAAATATGTTTTTATTTATTTATGAGAGAGAGAGAGAGAGAGAGAGAGAGAGACAGAGAGAGAGAGAGAGAGAGAGAGAGAGAGGAAAGAGAACATGGATTGGCTGCCTCCCACACACCCCCTGACCGGGAATTGAGCCAGTGACCTTGGTGCATAAGAGTACACTCAACCAACTAAGCCATACCGGCCAGGGCTCTACAATGAAATTTTTATGAACTAAAAATACAATGTTTCACAAACCTTTTAGTCTTATTTTTAGGACTTCTTGGACATTTGATAGCAAGTTAAAGTATAGTGAAATATTCCTAAGTATTTTATAGCAGCTTACAATTTTGAGTTTCTACTTTTATTCATAAAGATACTTTCTAATCCAGTGGTTCTCAACCTTCCTAATGCCGCAACCCTTTAATACAGTTCCTCATGTTGTGGTGACCCCCAACCATAAAATTATTTTTGTTGCTACTTCATAACTGTAATTTTGCTACTGTTATGAATCGTAATGTAAATATCTGATATGCAGGATGTATTTTCATTGTTCACGACACAGTAGTACATAAAATCACACTGTTTCTTGAATATAGGTTACTGAACAAAAAGTAGAGTGCTACTATTGTTAAAAATACTGTATTTAACCCTGGGTGGTATTTGTCAATGGTTAGAGCTTCAGCCCTTGCACCAAAGGGATCCATCCCTGGTCAGGGCGCATACCAGAGGCAACTAATTGATGTGTCTCTCTCAAATCTATGTCTCTCTCTCTCTCTCTCTCTCTCTCTCTCTCCCCTTCCCTCCCCCTCCCTGCACTCCCCTCCACCAAAAAAATAAATTTTAAAAAATATCCTCAGATGAGGATTAACAACAACAACAACAAAATAGTGTATTTAATCTTTTCATACAATATAAAACCCACATCAAGGCAACTGGAAGGCGGTCTTAGTCTATATGCTTTTTTTTTCTGAAATAGTACTAACAGTGGACAAAAATGGTAACCTCAGGGAAACTATAAAGTTTAGAGTGCTTTCATTTTTAACCAATTTCCAGCAAAATGGTTTAATGTATGCTTTTGTTTATTTAAAAAGAGAGGAGGAGGAGGAGGAGGAGGAGAGGAAGGAAGGAAGGAAGGAAGGAAGGAAGGAAGGAAGAAAGAAGGAAGGAAGGAAGGAAGGAAGGAAGGAGGAAAGAAAGAGAGATGACAGCCATGTAATGCCAAAAGCAGAGACAAGCCAAAGAGCACCAATGATTGCCAGCAAAAAAAAAACCCACAAAAACAAAAAACAGAAGCTAGAAGAGAGGGAAGGATTCTTCCCTACAGAAAAGAGCCTGGTCCTGCTGATTTTAGACTTCCAGCCTCCAGAGCTGTGAGATAATAGATTCCTATTGTTTTAAGTCACCCAGTTTGTGGTACTTTGTTACAGCAGCCCTAACAAACTAATCCAGATAGTTTTCCCAGAAGCATGTCTACCTCGTACTATCAAACTGCATTTCCAAGGGCCCTGCCTGCTTTCATATCTCAATTTCTAAAAAAAGAAAGCTTAATCACAGCATTCTAAATTCTGATTTAGTAACTTCATTAAATGATAAAAATTAATGCATGATATACCAGATATTCAGAAAATGTAAATTACTACATGAGTGTTACAGCAATATTCACACTAATTAACATGTCTTAAGAAAGGCCATGCATGTGTATCAACTGATCAGAATAATACAATCAAAAGAATAAAGAGGGTTTCTTTCAGCATGTAAAATAAATAAATAAATACAGTACTTTTATTAGATAGTTGGCAATGTTCCTTTGAACCTATTTGAGTGTTAAAATTGATGTGTAAACTAAACGGCTTTATAGTTTAGATTTGATATTTAGAAGAAATTTAGACCATTAGAGAAAATTTTTTATTTTCTTATTGGTCAACAATAACTTCAATATTTATCATTATTAAAATATTGATTTTAAAATAAAATTATGAAGCACTAGTTTCACAAGGAGATAAGAAAAATATGTGCAAATACCAAAACAATAAATTTCACAGTGAATGAGTTTATTTCTAGTTTGTTACAGTTAGAGAAAATTGTTTTAAAATGTATTGTACATTTGAAAAATGCTATGATATAATTTCATTGTGGTCAGAAAATATGATCTCCATGACACATATTCTTTGGTATTTGTTATTTAGTTTTCAAGTTAATGATCAATTTTTAAAATGTTATATATGTGCTTAAAAAGAATATGTATTATCCAATTGATGGATGTAAGGTTCTATGCATGTTAATTGGAGAAAGTCTGATAATGATACTGTCAAGTCTTTCATGCTTTATTAATTTCTTGTCTACATAATCTCTCAAATATGAAGAAAGTTATGTTAAAATCTCTCCTATTTATGTCAACTATACTTTAATTTAAAAAAACTTACCTATTTGTGTATGCTATTTCTCCTTGTAATTTTTCCTATTTTTGCTTTTGATAATAATATAATTAGACACATACAAGTTTAGAATTGTTATATCTTCTTGATAAATTTTTTTTAATCCTCACCTGAGGATATTTTTCTATTGATTTTTAGAGAGAGTGGAAGAGAGAGGGAAAGACAGAGAGAAATATTGATGTGAGAGAAACACATCAATTGGTTGCCTCCTTCACGCACCCCCACCAGGTCCCGGGCTGGGGAAGAGCCTACAACCGAGGTATGTGCCCTTGACCGGAATCGAACCCAAGACCCTTAGGTCTGCAGGCTGACGCTCTATCCACTGAGCAAAACCAGCTGGGGCTGAAATAAAAGGAGGGGGGGAGAGAGTAGAAACATAAATTATGAGAATCATTGATCGACTGCCTCCTGCACGCCCCCGACTAGGGATGGAGTCCAAAACCCCGAGCATGTGCCTTCACTAGAAATCGAACTGCGACCTCCTGGTTCATAGGTTGATGCTCAACCACTGAGCCATGCCAGCTGGTTTTGATGAATTTTTCATCATGATGTAGTGACTATATTATGTCTAATAATGTTTTCTACCTTAAAGTTTGTTTTGTCTGATACTAATGTTGTGGCACCAGTTGTCTTTTGGTTATACTTCCTGGGCATATTTTTCTGTCTTTTTACTTTCAAACTTTCTGTGCCCTCATATTTTTGGTGTATCTCTTATAAACAGGATATAGCTGGATTTATAAAAATACAATTTGTCAATCTATGCTGTTTACCTTGTAAGTTTCATCTGTTTACCATTGTCATTGCTGGTTTATTGCATTTCTTTCTGTCACTTTAATTGGTGCTTTCTGTTTTCCCTACTTTTTCTCTCCCCCACTCCACTTTTTTTGCTATTCATTTGTTCTTGGAGTATTAGTGTTCTTTTTTTTTTTTAATCCTCACCTGAGGATATTTTTGGCATTGATTTTTTTAGAGAGAATGGAGGGGGGTGAGGGAAAGAGAGTGAAACATAGATGTGAGAGAGATACATCAACTGGTTGCCTCCCACATGCACCCCCATCAGGTCAGAGATGGAGCCTGCAATCAAGGTACATGCCCTAGACCCAGGATTCGAATCTGAGACCCTTCGGTCCATGGGCCCATGCTCTAATCACTGAGCTAAGCTGTCCAGGGCAGTATTAGTGTTATTTTTATTCTTTAGGTGAGTTTGTGGGTAGGTTGAGCAGAGGGGTATTTATTTGTTTGTTTTTACAAGAATCTTTTAATCCACTTCTACATTTTGTAAGGGTTAGTTTATTTAAAATAAGATCATATTATCAATAAATTCACTTAACTTGGCGTAGTAAATGGCAAAAGCTTGTAATACACTAGAAATGAAAGAATGAGTATGGCACCACCATTAAACCCTCTGTGCTGTGGAGCTCCCACTCTTCTTTCAGCATACCCTGTGTCCTGTTTCTGATGCCAACTGCCAGACATAAGACTAAGTGAGCATGCTCATGATGTCAATCCATATGTTAAATATTAATATCTTACTTCTCAGTTTAAAATATTAAAAGATATACTAACATTTTTATACCCTTCTTCAAAAGGGTTGGTGTTATAAGTTGCATTACAACCCCCAAAAATGATATGTTGAAGTCCTAACCCCCAGTACTTCAAAATATGACCTTTGGAAAGAGGGCCTTTACAAAGGTAATCGTGTTAAAATGAGATCATTAGGGTGGGCCCTAATCCAATATAAATGATGTGATTTAAAGGGAGGAAATTTGGACAAAGACAGAAACACAGGGAGAACATTGTGTAAGGATGAAGACAGAGATTGAAGCAATTTATCAACAAACCAAGGAATACCAAAGATTGCCAGCAAACCAGCAGAAGCTAGGAGAGAAAAATGGAAAAGACTCTCTCTCATAGGCCTCAGGAGAAACTGACCCTGCTTACACCTTGATCTCAGCCTTCCAGCCCCCAGAACTATGAGACAATAAATGTCTGTACTCAGTCTGTGGAACTTGGTTACTGCTGTTGTGTTAGTGATATTAATTAATATTAATGTTATTAATGCAGTTGGGAAACATTGATCTTCTTCACCGTATTAATGGAACTTGATGTCCTTAAGGGCACTTATTTACTTCCCTAATCCACATTTTTTAAAGATTTTAATCAATGGTAGAAGACAATAAATTGTTGGAAATATTTTAACTAATTTCTTCATTCAATAAATATTCATTGAACACTGCATAGAACTTACTAAAGAAATAGTATGGGGAAAAAGAAATAGTAGAGAATAAAATAGACAAGCTTCTCTCCTCATGGAGCTTATGTACCAATGAGGGAGACATGAAACAAATAAATATATAGGGACAGACTTTTAAAGTGACGTTAAGAAAATACAGGGAACTATGAGAGAGTATATGAGAGTGTTCATAGAAGTCCTCTCTGGAGAGATCATCTTTTTTTCTTTTTAGAATTTTTAAAAATGTTTTCAATTACAGCTGACATACAATATTATACTAGTTTTAGGTGTACAACATAGTGATTAGACATTTATTTTTATTGCATTTATTAGGGTACAGATGTCAAGTATACAACTCAATAAAAGATCATGTGCACACTGCATCACGCTCCCATCTCCCCAAGCAAAGTTTCTTTCCACCCCCATTTCCACCACCTTTGCCCACCTTCACCTACCCTCCACCACCCTTACCCTCTGGCTATCACCACACTGTTGTCTGTGTCTATGATATATATATATACTTTTGCTTAATCCCTGCACCTTCTTTCATCCAGCCCCCCAACTACCCTCCCCTCTGAGAGCTGTCAGTCTGTTCCAAGTATCCATGCCTCTGTTTCTATTTTGTTCGTCAGTTTATTTTGTTCACTAGATTCCACATATAAGTGAGATCATATGGTATTTATCTTTTTCTGACTTATTTCACTTAGTATAGTACTCTCTAGTCTAGGTTCATCCAAGCAGTTGCAAAAGGTAAGATTCCCTTTTTTTCCTTTTTTTTTACCTCCAAGTAGTATTCCATGGTGTAAATATACCACAGCTTTTTTTTTATCCACTGATATATTAATGGGACTGTTTCCAGATCTTGGTTATTATAAATAATGCTTCTATGAACATAGGAGTGCATAGGTGCATATATTTTTCAAATTAGTGTAGAACTTACAAAGTGATCACCCCAATAAATCAACTATGGAGAAATCTATAAGCTGAGTTGAAGGAGAAGGATCCCCATGTAAAGACAAGGGGAAGATCATTTCATTTTTTTATTTCTTTAAATTGTTTTATTGCTTAAAGTATTACGAAGAGTATTACATATGTCTCCTTTTTTTTCTCTCCCCTTGATAGGGGAAGATCATTTCAGGCAGAAGGAACTGCATATGGAAACACCTTAGCCGTGTTTGAAGAACAGATGGGATATCAGAACTTGCTAATGCACTGAATATTGTGGGAAATGAGGAACAGAAAACAACCAAAGATGACTAACCTGGAAACTTGTTGAACAGTGGCAGCTATTTACTGAGATTAGGAAAACTCTAGGAAGCACAGATTGGGTCGGGGTGGGAATCAAGAGTTATGTTTTAGACATGTTAAATTAGAAATCTAGTAAATCTTAAAGTAGAAATGTCAAGTGGACAATTGAATATATAAGTTTGGAGATCAGAGGAAAGGTCTGTGTTGCAGATATACATTTTGGAGTCATTAGTACAGGCAGTATTTAAAGCCATGGGAATGGAAGAGATTATCAGGGGAGTGAGTATAGCTAGAGAAGAGAAGAGAGCCAACGACTGAGTTCTGGAGCATTCTGACACTTTGAGATTAGACTTTGTCAGATCTGCACTGTAGTATGAGACTCTCCCTTCCCAACGCTGCTGACTATTCCCTTTCTGTTCACAAGTGTCAGGTCTGCATCGTGGTGTGAGGAATCTCCTGCTTAATCTTGCTTCCGCCAACTTTGTCTTTCACAGGCAGTACTTCTGGTAAACCTCTTGCCCTCCTAACTCTGTCTCAGTGTCTGCTTCGCAAAGGACCTCAACAGACACAATTGGTGCTAGGATTGGTCTGAGAAAGCAGAGATAGTTCCAGGCTTTGTGACTGGATTAATTACTACCTGAAATGAAATGAAGACCTCATCCTAGGTCAGCGGTTCTCAAGCTGTGGGTCGCGACCCCTTTGGGAGTCGAACGACCCTTTCACAGGGGTCGCCTAAGACCATCGGAAAACACATATATAATTACATATTGTTTTTGTAATTAATCACTATGCTTTAATTATGTTCAATTTGTAATAATGAAAATACATCCTGCATATCAGATATTTACATTACGATTCATAACAGTAGCAAAATTACAGTTATGAAGTAGCAACGAAAATAATTTTATGGTCAGGAGTCACCACAACATGAGGAACTGTATTAAAGGGTCGCGGCATTAGGAAGGTTAAGAACCACTGTCTTAGGTGGTATGTGATCCAAGGATGGTCCCTGGTACAAGATGGTGGCCCAAGTGCTAAAACTTTCACTGGTAGTGAGTTGGGAGAATATTCTGGTGAAAGATAATGCTCTATTTCAATGCAGGTGCAATGAAAAATAGATGTGGATAACATTGCTTCCAAGGACAGTGGAATTGGCCATTGTTATTAAGTTTCATTGACAGCCTATTGAAAGATTTTTTTAAACTGCTGAGGGCAATTAACAATAGAAAACTAAGTGTAAAGGCCAAAGTGCCTCTTTGGTAACTCATGAATAGGTCCTTATTTCCTTCAATGGGTGAACAGAAAAACCTAAAGACCAAACTCAGAATTTAATGGTCAGTCAAATGACTATTAAGGCAGGTCTTTCTGTTATGCCAAGGTCAGGGTTCTAGTTGGGAAAGCCCAGGATCCTGGTGTATGGCATGGAAACATCTAAGTGGATGCCCCTAGTGATTTTTGGCTCCACAGACTGAATTCACAGAGCCTGCAAAAGTAACCCACCCTCTCTATTAAGGACTAGCATTCACACCATCCCTTAAGCGAAGATAGTATAGCCCTAGCCAGTTTTGCTCAGTGGATAGAGCATTGGTCTGTGGACTGAAGGGTCCCTGGTTCGATTCCAGTCAAGGGCATGTACCTCAGTTGCAGGCTCCATCTCTGGCCCTGGTAGGGCCCCGTGTGGGAGGCAACCAATCAATGTGTCTCTCTGACATTAATGTTTTATCTCTCTATCTCTCCACCTACCTTCCACTCTCTCTAAAAATCAATGGGAAAATACAAGTGAGGATTAAGAGAGAGAGGAGACAGTGCAAAGGCCACTCTCTTATAAGGCAACAAGATCTGCCTCCACCTCATCTCCTGGATATCAGACTAATACCTAGGGTTAAGTCAGAGTATAAACCAGCCAGAGATGTGCTGGGCTTTCTAAGAAAGGAAAGGGTCTATACACCAAAGGAGCTGTAAGACCTAGCCAACATATATTGGAAGAAGTCATAGATCTCCCATGGACAGGATTTCAAGTGTGTTTGATCAATTAGGCCAGAACATAAGACTACATAAGGGAGAGTTTATTGACTTAGGGCATTCTCTTGGAATGCAGGACTTAACACCCTGATAAGGACCCTAAAGCTAGGTGCAAACCTGCTGTTATGGTGACTCCTAAAAGCCTGGATAAAGTGATGGGCCACGCTGGATGGGGTTTAAAATGCCTAAATTGCCACAGCAGATTGTAAATAAAAGAAGTAAAAGGCTCAAGGAAGTGAGCATGCTGGAACAGATATATTTACCTGATGCCAGAAGACCCACCAGAGAATTATGTTGCATGGGAGGGTCAGGAGACATACTATTCACCAAAGCCAATAAGAATGCACTGGTGAGAAGTTCTGTGGTGGCTCTTCTCTGCAGGCCAGGGGAAATGGCAGGAGAGGCAATCACAGAGTTGTGCTCATTAATAGAGGTGGCTGTGTTTAACTGCCCTAAGCCAGGAGGCCACAATAACCACAATGACTGCCAACTTCAAAGAGGCAGCCAAGGGGACTTGACGCTCAGGGAGTCAAGAGGATTAATAAAGTATGGTGTCCCTAGGGGCAAATAAAAAGATTGCCAATAAGAATATTATTTAATTATAGAATTTTTATTATTTTAATATATTTTTATTGATTTCAGAGAGGAAGGGAGAGGGAGAAAGAGATAGAAACATCAATGAAGAGCCCTAGCTGGTTTGGCTCAGTGGATAGAGCATCAGCCTGCGGACTGAAGGGTCCTAGGTTCGATTCCAGTCAAGGGCACATGCCTGGGTTGTGGGCTCAATCCCCAGTGGGGGAAGTGCAGGAGGCAGCCAATCAGTGATTCTCTCTCATCATTGATGTTTCTATCTCCCTCTCCCTTCTTTTCTGAAATCAGTAAAAATATATTTTAAAAAGGAAACATCAATGAAGAGAAAGAATCATTGATTGGCTGCCACCTGCATGCCTCCTACTGGGGATCAAGCCTGCAACCCAGGCATATGCACCAACCAGGAACCAAACTGTGTCCTCCCAGTTCATAGGTTGACACTCAACCACTGATCCACACCAGCTGGGCAATTATATAATTTTTAAAAAGCAGCAATAGAAAAGAGGCTAACACTGAGAAGAAGAAGAAGAAGAAGAAGAAGAAGAAGAAGAAGAAGAAGAAGAAGAAGAAGAAGAAGAAGAAGAAGAAGAAGAAGAAGAAGAAGAAGAAGAAGAAGACAAAGGTTAACACCCCCAAACACCCCCGGCCCAGTTCCTGAACCTGAGTCAGTTTTCAGACCAATAACCCAATGACTAAAGAGGTGGCTGGTCCTCAGGAGGAAGAACCCTATATCACCATGGCAATTACATACCATAATGATAGTGCCAGTCCTTCTCTGAAGTGACCTATGGCCATTTACTTGGGTGACTGTACACTGGGGAGACATATTAGAGAACTACTGGAGATTGATACCCAGAAGCCCAGAGTGTCTCTCTAGCAAAGGGTTCTAGGTAATAAATAGGGAGGTAGAACACAAAATTTGGATAAAAGATAGTTTACAAGTATAAGGAGTCTTTCCTGGAGTCCAGGATTTAAGACCCTGGCAAGGACCCTGGAAGATGGTACAAATACACTGCTAGGATGGACCCTAGAAACATGGAAAGCATGTTGGCTGACACTAAGTTCGGTAGAAATGCCTGAATTGTCCTGACAGACAGTGATGAGAAGGCTCCAAGTAGAGCCTGCTGAGTGAATATGTTATGTGACACCCGAATACCCACTGCAGGATTATGTTCCACAGGAAGGCTCTGGGAGCACACTGTTCACCAAGGCCATGAAGAGTGTGCTGGTGATAAAGCACCAGCATTACTAAGAAATGCATGTGGCACTCCTTTGCAGGCCAAGGCAGACTGTAGGAGGAGCAATCACAGAGCTGGGTTCATAACTAGGAATGGGGATGATAGTGCCTCTTCCATCCTGGAAGGACCAGCAAGTTCATTCTCATAGAAATGATATTTATTCTGGGTGTGGTTTTGCCTTTACTGCCCATAGAACTTTAGCCAGTTTCACTCACCAGGGACTTAAGGAATGCCTAATTCACACTAAAGCATCTGACCAGGGGACTTACTTCAAAGCAAAGAAAGTGTGGGGGTGTGCCTGTGACCATAGGACCCTCTGGGCATGTCACATTCCACACCATTGAAAAGTAGCTGGCCTGGAAAGAGCGATGGAATAAGCCCGCTGAAGGTGCAGCTGAAGCACCAGCACAGAAGCAATACTCTGCAAGGTACCATCCTCCAGGAGAAACTGAGAATGCTAAATCAGAGACCTGTACATGGCACCATTTCCCCAAGAGGAAAAAATGTATGGATGCAGGAACCAAGTGGTGGAAGCAGGAGTGAACCCATATACCACCATTTCCAATAACCTACTAGTAAAGAAACATTGTGCTTTTGTCCCCACAATTTTGAGCTCTGCAGTATAAAAGGTACTTGTTCCCAAAAGGAGCACACTTTTGTCAGGGGCACAGCAGGAGTCCCATTGAACTATAAACTGCAGCTGCCAGCAGAGCACTGTGGAGGCCTATAACAGAAATATTCTTGTTATAAGATACCTGTATGACACAAGAAGTAGCATAGTATTATTTGAAGGTGAACTTAGCTTAGTTAAAAATGTATATTTTATAAACTCTAGGGAAACCAATATAATTTATATACTAAGGAGGAAATAAAGTGAAATCATATAAAAATCTCAATTAAAACCATAGAAGACAGAAAGAGAGGGTGGGGAAGAAACAAGAACAATGCAACAAATAGAAAATAGTTAAGGGGCAGGGAGAAGAGATAAACCAAAGAACTTCTGTGCATATATGCATAAGCATGGCCACAGAAAATAGTGTGGTGAAGGCCTGAATGGGGAGCAGAGAGGGGAGAGGGGATTAATGGGGGGAGGGAAGGGAAACAGCTGTAATACTTTCAACAATAAAGATAAATTAAAAATAAAGAAAAAAGAGAACAGTTACAAAGATACTAGTAGTAGATATTAATCTAACTATATCAATAATCACACTAAATATGAATAGTGTAAATGTACCAATTAAAAGACAGAGGTTGTTGGAGTGAATAAGAAAAACAAAAACCAACTGTAAGGTGTCTATAAGAAATCCACTTTAAAGACACAGGTAGGTTAAAAATAAAAGAATAGACACTAATATACTAAGAAAACACTAACCAAGGGAAAACTGGAGTAGCTATATTTCTATCAGGCAAAGTAGGCTTCAGAACAAGAAATACTATCAAGAATAAAGAGGATTGCCCAGCCAGCTTGGCTCGGTGGTTGAGCATCAACCTATGAACCAGGAGGTCGAGGTCCGATTCCCAGTCAGGGCACATGCCTGGGTTGCAGGCTCGATCCCCAGTGTGGGGCTTGCAGAAGGCAGGCGATCGATGATTCTCTCTCATCATTGATGTTTCTATCTCTCTCTCTCCCTCTCCCTTCCTCTCTGAAATCAATAAAAATATATTTTTTTTAAAAAGAAGAGGACAAACACTCCAAAATTTTATATGGAACCAAGAAAGACCCTGAATAGCTATAGCAATCTTGAGAAAGAAAAACAAAGTTGGAGGAATCACAATACCAGATATCAAGTTATACTACAAAGCCACTGTACTCAAGACAGTCTGGTAGTGGCACAAGAACAGACATATAGCCCAATGGAAGAGAACAGAGAACCCAGAAATCAACCCAAGCCACTATGCCCAATTAATATTTGACAAAGAAGGCAAAAGCATACGTTGGAGCAGAGACAGTCTCTTCAATAGATGTTGTTGGGAAAACTGGACAGGTAGATGCAAAAAAAATGAAACTAGACCACCAACTTACACCATACATAAGAATAAACTCAAAATGGATAAAAGACTTAAATGTAAGACATGATACCATAAAAATCCTAGACGAAACCATAAGCACCAAAATCTCAGACATCTCTCATAGCAATATGTTTACTGATACATCTCCTAGGACAATGGAAACTAAGGAGAAAATGAACAAATAGGACTGCATGAAAATAAAAAGTTTCTGCACAGCAAAATAAACCATTAACAAAATAATAAGAGATCCCACTACATGGGAGAACATAATTGCCAATGATACACACCTGATAAGGGGGTAATATCCAAAATATATAGGGAACTCATACAACTTAACAAAAGGAAGACAAACAACCCAATTTAAAAAATGGGCAAAGGACATAAATAGACACTTCTCCAAAGTGGACATACAGAAAGCCAAGAGACAAATGAAAAAATGCTCAAAGTCACTAATCATCCGTGAGATGCAAATCAAAATAACACTGAGATATCACCTCACACCTGTCAGAATGGTTATCATCAACAAATCAATCAATGACCAGTGCTGGTGAGGTTGTGGAGAAAAGGGAACCCTAGTACACTGCTGATGGGAATGCAGACTGGTGCAGCCACTTTGGAAAACAGTATGGAGTTTCCTCAAAAATTAAAAATAGAACTGCCATTTGACCCAGTCATCCTCTTCTAGGAATATATCCTAAGAAATCTGAAACACCAGTCAGAAAGGATATATACAGTCCTATGTTCATAGCAGCACAATTTACAATAGCTAAGATTTGGAAACAGCCTAAGTGTCCATCAGCAGATGAGTGGATAAAAAATCTATGGTACATTTACAACAGCATGGATGGACCTGGAGAGCAAAACAAGCCAGTCAGATAAAGATAAGTAACACATGATCTCCCTCATATGTGGAATATAATGAACCAAATAAACTGATGATGAAAAATAGACCCAGAGTTATAGAAGCATGAACAGACTGTTGAACCTCAGACGGAAGGAAGGGGAGGGTGTGTGGGAAGAAATCAGCCAATGAACTTGTATGCATATATGCATAACTTGTGGACACAAACAATGGGGTGGGGAGGGCCTGGTTGGGGGGGAACAGGTGTGGGCTGGGAGAGGTTAATGGGGGGGGAGGGTTATGTAATACTTTCAACAATAAAGATTTTTGTAAATAAATAAATATGAGTTTTTTTAAAAAGTTGTGATACATTTATACAATGGAATACTACTCAGCCATAAAACATAAAGAAATCTACCCTTTGCAACTGCATGGATGGACCTGAAGAGTATTATGCTAAGTGAAATAAACCAGTCAGAGAAAGACAAGCACCATATTATTCCACTTATATGTGGAATCTAATGAACAAAGTAAACTGACAAACAAAACAGAAATATTGGATACATGGAACAGATTGACAACTGTCAGAGGGGAGGGAGGTTTGGGGGGCTGGGTCAAAAAGGTGAAAGGATTAAGCAAAAAAACCACCTCAGACATAGACAATAGTACAGTGATTAGCAGAGGGAAGGGGATGGGGAAGATAGAAGAGGGTAAAGGAGGGATAAATGGTGATGGAAGGAGACTTGACTTAGGGTGGTGAACACAATGCAATATACAGATGATGTATTATAGAATTGTACACCTAAAACCTATATCATTTTATTAACCAATGTCACCCCAATAAATTCAATAAATAAATTTTTTAAAAGAAATGAGGTTAAGAAATTAAAAAGAGAGAATAAAAAGGATCATTATATAATGACTAGAGGCCCATTGCATGAAATTCGTGCACAGGTAGGGTCCCTAGGCCTGGCCAGTGATCAGGGGCGACTGTGGGGCGACTGGTGGGGCAATCAGGGAGCCCCTGTTAGCATCTGCCTTGGCCAGCCTGGCACTGCCTGCTTGCTGGCCCTGCCCCCTGCTGCCTCCCCTGGGCAATGGGGGACAGCGCCAGCCCACTCACCAGCTGGCCGACCCTGCCCCCCACTGCCGCCACCACTCACCTCCCTCTGGGGGGTGACCGGCGGGGCAATTGGGAGGAGGGACCCCGCTGGCACCCGCCTTGGCTGGCCTGGGGCCTGTGGTCTGGGGGAAGCTCCTGCATTGAGAGTCTGCCCCCTGGTGGTCAGTGCACATCATGGTGACCAGTCATTTCACCGGTTGTTCGACTGTTTGGTCAATTTGCATATTAGGCTTTTATTATATAGGATAAAGGAGTCAATCCTAAATGTATATACACCTAACAACATACATCAAAATAAGTGAGGCAAAACTAATAGACCTTTAAGGAGAAATAAATACACCTACTATTATAATTGGAGACTTTAACACTCTTTTGTAAGTAATAGATCAAACAGGCAGAAAATCAGTACAAATGTAGAAAGGATAAGATGATAACAAGTGGAAGCTCTGAGAACAACTGCAGCAAGGTGGGCTATAGTTTTTCCCTCTAATTCCCTCTTCCACATTTTGCCTCAGGAAGAGAGGCCCACAGGAACTTTAAACAAGTTTGGGGAAGTGAGTCCATGCAGCACAAAGGGAGGACTCTGTCAGGCAATGAAGTGTATGGCTTAGATCTCCCTTCAAGAAAGAATTTGCCGTATAACTGTGAGGAGTGTAATTAGCTGACAGCCTCCAGCTGCAGCACCTTCCATGATCAGCCACAGAGTTCTTGACAAGGCTACGCTTTCCCTTGGAAGACTCCAGCCAATGGCTGAGCATGATGGCAATACTAGGACCTGGCCATTTCTGCCTAACATGGGACTCTTGTGACAGGCAGTCATTTCTCCAGAACTCCCCCATTGGGTTGATCAAGACTTTATCACAGGTGCCTCACAGTCCAAAGCAATTCTGCCCCAATTCCCCTTCCTCCCCGACATCCTTTCAAATGTGTCAGATCTGCATTATGGTACCGTGGTCGGCAAACTGTGGCTCACGAGCCACATGTGGCTCTTTGGCCCCTTGAGTGTGGCTCTTCCTAAGCCTTAGGAGTACCCTAATTAAGTTAATAACAATGTACCTACCTATACAGTTTAAGTTTAAAAAAATTGGCTCTCAAAAGAAATTTCAATCATTGTATTGTTGATATTTGGCTCTGTTGACTAATGACTTTGCCAACCACTGGTAGGAGATTTCCTTGCTCAATCTTGCTCTCTGCTCTTTTAGCTTTCATAGCTATTATACCCAATCAACATCTTGTTTTCCTAAATCCATATTAGCATCTGCTACTTGGAGGAACCAAATAGGTACAATTAGCCACTCATCACTGCCTTCCATTTTGGAGAAATTTTACAGAAGACACTTAATCAAGCATTTCAAGAGTCTCTTCATTATGATGACAATGTTTTCAGCAAGTTCATCAGTTGAATTCACAACTAGATAATTCAGACAATAAAACAATTTAATATCCCAAACTCAAAATCTCCATCAAGATGTGCATGCTGCAACTACAGTTTTTGCAATCATTGCATTCAGTTTTCCTTGCATGGTAGGATGCTGATGAAGGTTGTCATAAAAGCATAAATTTGGGTGGTTTCAAGCCAATTTTAGTCATGCTTATGATCATTCAGAGTGAAGGATTTTTCCAGAAAGATCCAGATTTTTCTTGAAACTTAAATAGTCAAGTGGTAACTTTTCCTTATGAAGTCAGTGGCTTTCTTGGACAAAAGTACTTCTTTATAGTCATTTCCCACCTCTTCATAAAGCTGAGAAAAAATTCTTAACATAACTGACAAGCATTAAGTGCTTCCCTTAAATCTTCATGTGTAGCTCAGGTGGAGAGGACTTTGCTGTGGACAACAATGGATGGCAGCTTTAGTTGGGGTAGATTAGACTCTGATAGCAAATAGACCCTGAAATTTCAGTGGCTTAAGACAAAGGGTTATTTCTCAGTCACGCAAAGTCCCATGAGATGGTTCCTGTCTTAACAACTCTCCTAAATAGGTTTCCTCTAAGTGGTGAACTCAGGGGTCCAGGTTGCTTGCATTGTGCTCTGTTATTTCAGAGTCCAACAGCAGAGAGATTCCACCTGAAAAAGTATGAGGACAATTATACGGGTTAGGCCTGGAAGTGACAGTTATCAATTTCACCCACATTTCATTGGCCAGAACAAAACCACGTGGACTCACCTGGCTAAAAGGAAAGCTGAAAAATAAAGAAGAGTGCATTGATATTGCTGTACAGTCTTGGCCATAACAGACTCTGCTTTTGGTGTACAGCTAGAATACATGAAACAAGCTCTCCAGTTGGATTTACCATATCTTTAATATCTTTCCTACTTTATCCTTGTACATCACTTTCACTCTGAATTATTCTCATGAAGTCATCAATAAGCTTAAAGTCCTTCCCTATCTTAGTTAATTGCATCACCATCCAATCGTTTACTCAAATCCAAAACTTGGAAGTTATCCTTATTTCCTCTACATGGAAACAAGGAAAAAGAAAAGAGAGCCAAAGAACCCAATGCAGTCGTGATTCCAGAGCAACTTCCATGAATATTACCATCCAATAGGAAGGTATATTCCTACAAACGAAGATGGTTTGATAGCATTACCTGTAAAGAGTATCCTAATATATTTCCTTAACTTCTCATTGTATATGTACTTATCATACCCTATTAAGACTCTCCTAAAAGGAAGAAGGTACCCTGAATATCCAATGTGAGTATTCAGGTCTTCCTAGCTGTCATATTTATCTTGGTCAATTGATAAACAGACATTATGATTCATATATAGTATGTGTTAGATCATTCATACAGTCAACAAATATTTATTGAGTGCAGACTAGCCTACTATGTGCCATGATACTGTTCCACATGCCAGAAATATGTAAGTATAAAAAACAGACAAAACCTCTTCCCTCAAGCTTATATTCTAGTGGGCTAAAAAGAGTCAGTTTTTTAAAGGAAAATATATAGGGTAGGGGTTCAAAAGAGTCTCCCTAGAATGTACCACCCTGGTATGCAGATTATTTCCAGCTGAAGGCAAATAAAGATCAACAAACTCAAGAAAGGCTTTGTTTTTGTTTTTTTTCACCTCCCCCTCTACTTGCCTAAAGAAATTAAAATAGAAACACTTGCTTCAGGAGGGAAATCTTAGTATAATATGAACTAAGTGTGGCAGACACAGAGGATCCAGGCAAGCCTTTTCTTATTTTTTGTTTTTTTAATCCTTACCCAAGGATATATTTTTTTCCATTGATTTCTAGAGAGAGTGTAAGGGATAGAGAAGAGAGAGAGAGAGAGAGAGAAACATCAATGGATGGCCTCCCGCATGAGCCCCTACTGGAGTTAGGGAACCTAAAACCAAGGTACGTGCCCTTGACTGGGAATGGAACCTGAGACCCCCCGGTTCGAAGCTGATGTTGAGCAAATCCGACCAGGGCTTGCTTTTTTTATTTTTTTTATTCTCATCTGTATCCCATTGTTTTTGAGTGTCCAGGCAAGAATTGGTTTACCAAATGTTTGCTCTTTTCCATCTATCTGTGAATTGCCTGTTTTCCCTTTGAAATCCCAGACCCCTACTTCTCTCTCATTAGTCCAGAATATACCTCATCTCGCCTCACTATCTTTGTAATTTTCATGCTTATGTGAATTCCAGGTGCACAAGTATTAAAACTTGATTTTTTTCTGTTACACTGTTGTATGTCGTTTGAGTTATTTCACCAGACAGAAGAACTAAGAGGGGAAGGGAAAAGTTTCTCCATCCCTCGTCAATAATATGCCAGATAGTGATAAATTCTATAAAGAAAAAGAAAGCAGGGAAATGGACAATGGTGGAAGCAGAAAGAAAGACCTGTTGGGAGAAAATTCCAACAACGTAAGTGAAAGGTGTCAGGCATGACTACAAGATTTGGGCCTGAGTTACCATAAGAACCAAGTTTTGGGATTTACTGATATGGGAAAGACTGAGGGAGGGGCAGCTTTAGTAGGAAAGACCAGGGGTTTGGTTTGGGATACATTAGGCTTGAGATGCTCATTAAATGTCCAATGAATCTATTTTTTAATATATTTTTATTGATTTCAGAGAGGAAGGGAGCAGGAGAGAGAGAGAGAAACATCAATGATGAGAGAGAATCATTGATTGGCTGCCTCCTGCATGCCCCACACTGAGGATCGAGCCCGCAACCTGGGCAAGTGCCCTGACTGGAATCAAACCAGGGACTCTCAGTCTGCAGGCCGACACTCTATCCACTGAGCCAACCCAGATAGGGTCAAGTGGAGCTATTAATGAAGCGTCTAGGTATGAGGACCTGGAAGTTCAGAGCAAAATTCCAGGCTGGAGATACATATTTGAAAATAATCAGGACATAGATGGTATTTCAAGACACGTGACTAGATGAGATCGCCATGGATATCAGTTTAAATAGAGAAGAGACTCAAGGACTGAGCCTGGAGCATTCCAATACTTAGAGGTTGTAGATATGAGGGAAAAGTTGCCATTGAGACTGAGGACTGACCAAGAGTCAGTCCCCTGAACTAGCTCACTACAGGATACACTGGTAAAGCTGAATTCCTGGATCCATAAAACTAAGAAATAGATAGCAGGGACTCCCACCAATGTACTGCGGTCCTGTGAAGTTTGGCTAAGTAGTCAGTCAGTCTTCCTTTTGACGTCTTTTAAATGCAACAAACCTCATGCAGATTATATGCAAAATAGAAACAGCATGGCCATATTGTGGTAGATGTGGCTAGTCTCTGAATGGGGATGTTAAATACCAGAACCATACATGTCACACTTGTAGGAGGATCTCAGCCCTATAAATCCAACCAGGCCCTCAGGCCCTGTCTTGGAGAACACCCAAAAGGCACACTGAACACCATTCCCAGGCCCCCAAAAGCATAGGGCTCCATGGCTTAATGCAGCCAGCTGCTGCTACCTTCACTGCTGCTGCCAACACCAGCTGACATAGAAGTAAAGGAACACTTTATACCTTTACACCTGGAACTTACTAACAGGTTAGGGTGAGGATGAGGGATAAGTTAAGGTTAGAGTTGGTTTAAGATTAGAACTCCCAGTCTGTCATGAGCTAAGTCCCAATAGCCTTGAACCTCTCCTCATTCCCTCTACATCTTGCTGGTAAATGACACCTTGGCTTTCTGCTGGCCCTTCTAAAATGCAGGCTGTTTTTTTTTTCTCTCATCTCCCTACAGCTAAATAACTTTGAATGCCAAGAGGCAGAGCTGGAGCTTCCTTGCTCCCCAAAGCTACTTTCTGACCTTTGCTCCTTCCCACTTTTGAGAAACATCTGGCTCCTCCTTGGCACACACCATCACAATATTTCACCCTCTCCCCATCCTGGTGGTAGTCCTCTGTCACCCTCCTGGTCACTGCCCTCCTTCATGAAGGCTTTAGCTCTTGACTCACTATCTGTCCTTTTTGTCCCAACTTCTCCCATCCTCAGTGATTTCAACATTCACATAGCCAACCACCCAGCACCCTGGCCTCTTGTTTCCTCCATCTGTGCATTGCCAATGATCCCTGCCATCTTGGAAAGCACTTCACAACCCAGAAAACCAGTATGGGGCCTTGTATCTTGAAGGTCCCTGTACATCAATACATTTATATGACATTCTCGAAAAGCAAAACTATAGGGACAGAGAACAGATCAGTGGTTGCCAAGGGCTGGGGGTGGGGGAAGGCCTTGACTACAAAGGGGCAGCACATGAGAATTCTGAGGGCTGATGAAGCAGTTTTGTATTCTGATTGTGGTGGTAATAGTCACATAGATCTAGTGTTAAAACTCCTAGATTACAAGGTAATTATACCATACATAAATTGCAAAAAGCATAGAGGTGAAGTGATTAAAACATGAAGTTTAGTCTTAGGTCTTCAGATAGGTATCAGAAAATTTTTAAAATATATATTTTATTGGTTTCAAAGAGGAAGGAAGAGAGAGAGAGAAACAGAAACATTAATGATGAGAGAACTATTGATCGGCCACCTCTTGCACGCCCTCCACTGGGAACCGAGCCTGCAATCCAGGCAAGTGCCCTGACCTGGAATTGAACCATGACCTCCTGGTTCATAGGTTGATGCTCAACCTCTGAGCCATGCCGGCTGGGTGGTATCAGAAATTTATCATTCCATCATCTGAACCATCTCTTAATGTAAAAATATCAATGGCAAAGAAACTAAAAATATCATGTGACTCCCATGAAAAACCATTGAAATTTGTACTATCATAGCCTGATAATGGGAGCAAATTAAATTCCATTAAGTGGTATATGTATCTCTAGCATAGTTCCTGATATAGAGTAAGTATTCAATAAATATTTGTGGAATGAATAAATCAATGAATGAATGAATGAAAAGGCTCACACAGCCCACACCCCAGGTATATAACTTCTTTAGTAAAAAGCCTACCTTGCTCTAGCTGGTTTGGCTCAATGGATAGAGAGAGTGTCGGCCTGCGGACTGAAGGGTTCTGGGTCTGATTCCAGTCAAGAGCTCGATTCTGGTCAAGGGCACATACCTTGGTTGCAAGCTTGATCCCTGGCCCTGGTTGGTGCGCATGCGGGAGGCAACTAATCAATGTGTCTCTCTCACATCGATGCTTGCTCTGTCTCTTCTACCCTTCCCTTCCACTCTTTCTAAAAATCAATGGAATAAGATCCTTGAGTGAGGATTACCAAAAAAAAAAAAAAAAAAAAAAAAAAAAAAAGCTTAACTTTGCCTTAAGCAAGCTTTGGTCACTGTTTCTGTGCACATATGTTAACACACCGTTAAAATGCCTCCTTTCAGAATCCTCCTAAATATTTTTTGTTACTTGATAACAGAGAGAGGGAGGGAGAGAGAGAGAGGAATAGAAACATCAGTGATGAGAGAGAACCATTGATCAGCTGCCTCCTGCACGCCCCCTGCTGGGATCGAGCTTGCAACCTGAGCATGTCCCCTGACTGGGAATGGAACTGTGACCTCCTGGCAGAATCCTCCTTCTAAAATATGACCACCCTTGCCCTGACTGGTGTGCCTCACTTGGCTGGCATTGTTCCTTGCACAAAAGGGTCACTGGTTTGATTCCCAGTCAGGGCACATACCCAGATTGTGGATTGGATCACGAAGATGCATGTTGAGGCAACAGATCGATGTTTCTCTCTATCTCTCCCGCTCCCTTTGTCTCTCTCTCTCTAAAAAAAAAAAGAAAATTAAAATGTGACCACCCTCAAGAGAGAACATAATCTTAACTTCCTGTAATCCAATTCCTACCTTGCTTTCTCCTACCTTCATGTAATCTTCCTTATGGTCCCTCCTTAATTTCAAATGCAGAAAAGAAACTGGATGCTGGAGGGTGTGAGTGGCTGGGAAGAGGTCAATGGGGGGGGGCGCGGGAAAGGAGACACATGTAATATTTTCATCAATAAAGAGTAAAAAAAAAAAGAAAGAAAGAAAAAGAAACTGGAAACTATAATTCTTTGGAGCATTTGAGATCTTGCTCCCCAGCATATGTCCTCAGTTTAGTTTAAATAGACTCTTATATACAGGTTTGGGCATGTCTTACAGGGACATTTACTTGGTGTAGTACAGCAGGATTCTGAAAAAGCCCACCCAGGACTGTCCCTCAGGCCTAGACCAGGTGCCAGGTACCAGCAAGGACTCATTGTGCACCACCGGCTCCTCACTTCACATCAGGTGAACTTGAATGAGTCTTTTCTTGCAGCTTTTTTAAATTGGCTCAAAAGAAAAATTAAAATTAAGATGGGAAATCCTGCTGCCGAGGCAAACAAACCCCATAACAGTAAGCCTCTCTTTAGTACTCTGGGGAGTTTTATGTACAATACATACAGAGCCTCAACTTGCTAGTATCTACAGAAATGGGGAAGTTTAACTAAAATTGATATCAGTTGACGATGGCCAAAATGGGGTGCTTTTTTGACACCTCAAAATTAATTTTTTTGGTTTGCTCAGTTGGAAAAAGCAGGCTCTAAAACTGAACTGAGTAAATGGGATGTTTACCTTGATTGGAAAATAGAAGCCTCTAAAAGGAGCACCGATAGCCTGGCCGGTGTGGCTCAGTGGTTGAGCATCGACTTATGAACCAGGAGATCTCAGTTCTATTCTGGTCAGGGCACATGCCCAGTTCCCAGCTCAATCCCCAGTAGGGGGCGTGCAGGAGGTAGCCCATCAATGATTCTCATAATTAATGTTTCTATCTCTTCCTCTCCCTTCCTCTCTGTGAAAATCATTAAAAACATGTTTTTTAAAAATAAGTTTAAAGAAACACAGATAAACTTTCTTCCTTTGAGAAAGTTAATAAAATTTTAAAGACTGTCTTTGAGCCTTCAAATAAAAATCTCTTATCTTCAGGAAGTTAATAAGAAACTTTTAGAGACTGTCTCTGAATTAAAGAAGGCTTCCAAAACTGCTCAATGCCACACCCCACTTCCCCCCTTTCTCCAAACACCCCACTACTTTCTGAGCTCCCTTTTTTTAACTTGCCCTCCCTTTCTCCTCTTTCTCCTCTCCACCAACACCCTATACACTTAGGGGAAACTAAGAATAGAAAGCCAGACCAGGATAGGCTAGAAAAACCAGAAATTCTGGCAGCTGCCTTTTGAGACGAGCCAGTCCCAGCACAGGGGGAACAAGCAATAATTTACTCTCCTTGAACTAAAGCAGAATTAAGGGATCTAACTAAATATTTTACCAATCCTCTCCAAGACCCTGTTCAGTTGGTAAAGACATTTTATTTAATTGTTAGAATACATGACTTTGGCTATTCTGACCTATTCCAATTAATACACCTATTGATTTCTGAGAGCAAAGCAGCAGAATAGCTAGGTAAGTTCTGCTGGGAAACTCCTATAGAGGAACTTTTAAAACAAAGAGAAATAGACCAAGAAAAATGCAGGGAATTAGCCCACCAGCTTCACCAAGACATCCCTGAGATGTTCCCCTGGAAAATAAACTGGATAAAAATCTAGCAATGTAGACAAAAACCTGATGAAACCATACTAGCTTTCTTTGAGCATTTTGAAATTTTTTTCAAACAATATTCAAGATTGTCTCCAGACAGTTTTAAGAATCATCAAAATGATATAATGCCCAATTCAGCATTTCTGGAAGGGTTAGATGAGGAGCTTGTAATTCTGATTAAATAACATGAATTAAACTGGGCAGCAACACATGCCGATAAACTAGCAACTCTGGCTGATCAATTATTTAAATTGGAAGAAATGGATAAAGCTACTAAAATTATGAATTTACTGTTATTCTCTGAAGCATTTATCTCAGTCTGTTGAGATTTTGCTTCCAGGTAGTATCTTCTTTTTGGCTCAGATAAACTCTTATAAAAATTTTCTACAGGTTTAGATGTTTCTCACGTCGACACTCCAATTGTTGAGAGCAGAGCAAGGTTTCTGTAATTAGAGCAAGTCCTGTCAACCTAAACCTTGCAATACCTTTTAGAAAATGTTCCTTTATCATGTGTATAAATAAATGTAGAGCATAACCATACAAGCCTAAAAGCAATTGTGTACCTGGGATGTCTTATATTAACAGACTGCTGTCTGCCCCTTTCCTTTTTATTCTTATTATTGATATTGGTTCTGATCTCTCTGCCCTGGTTTATGCCATAAAAACCACAGTTCAGAGCATCAACCACTACTCCTCACATAACCATGGAGCAATACTACCCCCCATACATCCATAAGTGGCTAAAAATAATTTGGCCTTGGGTTATGTGGTATATAACAAAGACACTGGGCAAGTGACCAATTCTAATTTCAACTTGATGTCACACTCTTGGTAATGCTAAGTATACCATGTCCTACCAAGCCAACATTACAAGATCCCAATTCATATAAAGCACATTTCCAAACCCATTAATTTGCTATATACTCTTATGAAACATGACTTGTTTTTTTATATTTTTATTGATTTCAGAGAGGAAGAGAAATGGAGACATAGAAACATCAATGCTGAGAGAGAATCATTGATCGGATGCTTCCTGCACACCCCCTACTGGGATTGAGCCCGCAACCTGGGCATGTGACCATGACCAGAATTGAACCTGGGATTCTTCAGTTTGAAGGTCGAATCTCTATCCACTGAGCCAAACTGGCTAGGGCAAACATGACTTATTTTTAATTTATATATAAACACCTTTTTAGAAATATATTCATATCCTGTTATCAAATCACCAATAAACCAATATTAAATTTCTGGATTAATTTCTTCCAAAAAGGAAAGCTAAAGAGACAGGGAAAATTCTAAATTTTTAAAAATTTATCAAAATCTGTCTTGGCGCCCTGACCGGTTTGGCTCAGTGGATAGAGCATCGGCCTGCGGACTCAAGGGTCCCGGGTTCAATTCCGGTCAAGGGCATGTACCTTGGTAGCGGGCACATCCCCAGTAGGGAGTGTGCAGGAGGCAGCTGATCGATGTTTCTCTCTCATCGATGTTTCTAACTATCTATCCCTTTCCCTTCTTCTCTGTAAAAAATCAACAAAATAAATTTTTTTAAAAATCTGTCTTGGGCCGTAGCCGGTTTGGCTCAGTGGATAGAGCATCGGCCTGCGGACTGAAAGGTCCCAGGTTCGATTCCAGTCAAGGGCATGTACCTTGGTTGCGGGCACATCCCCAGTGGGGAGTGTGCAGGAGGCAGCTGATTGATGTTTCTCTCTCATCGATGTTTCTAACTCTCTATCCCTCTCCCTTCCTCTCTGTAAAAAATCAAAAAAATATATTTTTTTAAAAATCTGTCTTGGATTCTTGCCAACTTATTCTTAGCGTTTCTTTCCCTCTATTGTCCTCTTAGCTAAGAGAACCATTGAAAATGTTCTTACTCAAGTTACACTCTGCAGTCAGGTGGATGTGTAGTGTAGCTGATAGTGGATGTTGCCACAAAACTGACCTAGATGTGAATCCTAACTGCCTAGTAGTAGCTGTGTGACCTTGAGCAAGTCATTCTCTTAGTTTCCGCCTCTCTAAAAAATAGCTAATCATAGTTAACACATATATAGTGCTTACCATACATATAATTCTTGTAACACCCCCTAGAGCAGTGGTTCTCAACCTTCCTAATGCCGCGACCCTTTAATACAGTTCCTCATGTTGTGGTGACCCCCAATTTCATTGTTACAAAGTGAACATAATTAAAGCATAGTGATTAATCACGAAAACAATATGTAATTATATATGTGTTTTCCGGTGGTCTTAGGCGACCCCTGTGAAAGGGTCGTTCGACCCCCAAAGGGGTCGCGACCCACAGGTTGAGAACCACTGCCCTAGAGGAAGAAACTGTCAGGATTGGGGAACCTTTTTTCTGCCAAGGGTCATTTGAATATTTATAACATCATTGGGGGGCCATACAAAATTATCAACTTAAAAATTAGCTTCCTAGCTCTAGCCAGTTTTTCTCAGTGGTTAGAGCATCGGCCTGTGGACTGAAAGGTCCCGGGTTGGATTCTGGTCAAGGGCACATGCTCAAGTGTGGCCTCACTCCCCAGTGTAGGGCATGCAGGAGGCAGCCGTTCAATGATTCTCTCTCATCATTGATGTTTCTATCTCTCTCTCCCTCTTCCTTGCTCTCTAAAATCAATA
>NW_005354425.1:485553-488566 GCF_000412655.1 Myotis brandtii | reverse complement strand
TAATGGGGGGGATAAGGACACATTTGTAATACCTTAACTAATAAAGAATTTAAAAATATTTAAAAAAATAAAAATAGAAAAATTAGCCTGCTAGACAATAGGGTAGTGAAAGCCTGCGGCAGAGGGTGGGGGCAGGCTGGAGAGGGGTCAATGGAGGAAAAAAGGGAACATATGTAATACTTTCAACAATAAAGATTTTTTTAAAAATTAGCCTACTAAAGGACCTAAATAGACACTTCTCCAAAGTGGACATACAGAAGGCCACAAGATATATTTAAAAATGCTCAAAGTCACTAATCATTCGTGTGAGTGTTCCCCATGTCCTGAGTGATTCAGGGTTCAGGATCTGGAGGAGGGGCCGCACGCAAATGAAAGAGACGAGACAAGAAATAATAATTCGGAAATATTGGGGGCCAGGCAGGCAAGCCCAATGCAAGAGAAAGGACTTCCACTGGTGCTCAGGCCTCCTCAGCCTTTTATTCAACTTTGGATACACATCTAGCTCATAGTCAGGCACGTAATTGCAGTAACAGATAATCTTAAAGGTCAGTAAATATTAGAAGGATTTACTCTGAGACTATTTGATCAGGAAATAGCTTGAGCCCCCATTGTCTGGACTAGACAATCAGTGCATAACTCTAGCCCTTGCCATGGGTTCAAGGTTCACCAGCGTTCCCGGATCCTTGTTTGCACTTCTCTGCTAGTGAAGACAAAGGGTGGCTTCCTGCAATCCAAGAGATGCAAATTAAAACAACAATGAGGTATCACCTCACACCTGTCAGAATGACTATCATCAATAAATCAACAAAGGACAAGTGCTGGAGAGGATGTGGAGAAAAAGGAACCCTTCTGCACTGCTGGTGGGAATGCAGACTGGTGCAGCCACTATGGAAAATAGTATGTGTTATGCCCAGATTTCAGGATCCCCAAGAACCCACATCAGGGAGCCAGTCCGATGCAATAGCATAAGAGTCTTTATTCGAGCTAGCTCGGCTCCCCCAGCTTGCCGAGGCAGCGACAGGAAGCAGAGAGAGAGAGAACTCTGTGTGGAGAGGGGTTTTATAGGGGGTTGGAGTAAGGGGAGGAGAAAGGGCTGTGGCCTTGCCGATTGGCCAGGCGCAAGTCGGTGTCTTGTTCCTGGGTGTGGCTAGCAGAGGCTTAGACTTCCGGGAAGAAGCTCCTTGCCAAACACATGGCCAAGGTAAGATGGAGCACTTACCCTGGGGCAAGATGGAGGGCGTAGCCCTCGCCCTTTCAGTATGGAGTTTCCTCAAAAAATTAAAAATGTAATTGCCATTTGACCCAGTGATCCCACTTCTAGGAATATATCCTAAGAAACCTGAAACACCAATCAGAAAGAATATATGCACTCCTATGTTAATAGAAGTGCAATTTATAATAGCTAAGATTTGGAAACAGCCCAAGTGCTTATCAGCAGATGAGTGGATTAAAAAATTGTGGGACATTTACACCATGGAATACTATGCAGCGGTAAAAATGAAGGAACCCTTACCATTTGCAACAGCATGGATGGACCTGCAGAGTATTATGCTAAGCGAAATAAGCCAGCCAGAGAAAGATAAGTATCACATAATCTCATTCATATGTGGAATCTAAGTAACAAAATAAACTGGTGAACAAGATAGATCCAGAGACAGAGAAGCATGAAACAGACTGACCAATTTCAGATGGAAGGCGGAGGTGGGGATGGGGTGGAGAGAGATTAACTGGGAACATATATTGAAATATGTAGCCCATGGACAGACAATACTGTGGTGAAAGCCTGGGAGGATAGCGTGTGGGATGGAGTGGGTCAATGGGGAAAAAAAAACAAAGGGGACATCTGTAATACTTTCGAAAATAAAGATAAATTTTAAAAATTAGCCTGCTATAATTTGGCCAAACATTTAATTAACTCACCCCTAATGCCTTGGCAGGGCCAGACTAAATGATTTCATGACCAGATGTTCCCCACCCCTGCAAGCAACTGAGGCACAGAGAGGAAAATTGACTTCCCCAAGGGCACACGGCTGGTAACCTGAAGAGCCAAAATTGCAATGCAGTTTCCAGAGTCCAGGCTTTAACCACCACATGTACAGCCTCTCCAAATAAGGGCAATAAATGAGACTGTACTTACTAAGGGCTGTTATGAGGATTAATGACATAATGTATGTAAAGCCCAATATATGACAAGTGTCTGATAGGTAGCAGTGTGTGTGTTATAGATTTTTCCTTCTGCACTTAGAAATCTGCATGGCTTTGTCTTGGGATAGAAAAAATAAAAGAGGTTGGAGGAAAAAGAACAGAAGCCAGGGGAGAAAGGGGTGAGGTAGAATATGGAAGAGGAGTAGTGGGGTTGTGGGGGAGGAAGAAACTTTCCTCTACCTTTCTAGTTCCTTCAGCTGGTCTAATATTAAATAGACATGAGACAAACTAACAAGAGTAAATAAATTTAATTACATATGTATGTATGGGGACCTCACATACATGAGAGGTTCAGAGACAGAAAGGAAAAATGAGGTATATATGGCATTCCAAGCTAAGGATGAGTAAAGTGCCTTGGGGCTTTAGTGGAGAGAAAGGTCATTCCCAGGCTGATAAGAGGAGCAGGTATTCGGTAATTAGAAGTTTGCCCTGCCTTATAGATAGATCATAAAAAGTCATTTCTGATGATAAGTCTTTTTATGTGCAAGGGCTCTAATTTAAATTCTTTAAAGGAGAGGTAAAAGTTTATCATGAACCTGCAGGGTCTCTGTTGTTCCCTTTAGCTCAAAATAGTCTGCATACCACAGAGGCACATCTTAGGGTGACTGGTTCTGAATCCTTACAGGGTAAACAAGAAGAGAGGCAACCCTGAATACTTAGGAAACAAGAGTCTAACTGGCTGGGCCTGGAGGGAACGCGGTGACTCTTTCTCAACAGCAAACAGAAACTTGCCAACTGCAGAGCAGATGGCAAATCCGAGAGGCTTCCGACCCAGGAGGCCTCCTCCGCCCCACCCACCCCATCCACC